>NW_017731711.1:685590-690730 GCF_001890085.2 Hipposideros armiger
CCCAGGTGTTACCCTTTAAGTTTTTTATAGTTGTATAATTTTATGTTTACTTATATTACTTGTAATATAATATCTAAGTACATTAATTTATTATTTGTAATTAACTATAATGTGCTATTTAGAAAGTACTTTAATTTATTATTTGTTAATATAAATATTTTGCTTATATCTTCCACTGTAAGTCCTCAGTAGTTATGAAAATTCTGGCATTATAAGTAAAGATCAGCTATCAAATGAGTATCCAGATCTTTCTATTTCTATAATTTTATTTAAGAGGCATTTTTTACAAGTTCAAAATTGTATTAATTATGGTACTGACTACACTGCTGTAACAGAGACTCCCAAATAGAATGGCTCAAATAAGATCGTTATTTCCTTCATATAACAGTCTTGACATGAGTAGCCACGTGCTGGCCGGCCTCACCCGTAGATTCTAAGATTGTGCCTGCTTCCTCATTTTCTAGCCAGCACGAACAAGGGGAAAGGAAGGCCAAATCAAGTAGCCTTGTCCTTACAGAGGTTACTAGGAAGTGAAGAGTCACTTCTCACATCCTGTTGGCTCAGCTTAGTTAAAGGGCCCTAGGAGTCTGGGAAACGTTATCTCTAGTTGGGCAACAGTGCTTCCATTTAAATTGGGTGGTGGTGGTAGCAGTCATCTGTTACCAAAAAGTAGAAAGGTAGAACGGTTTCTGGAGAGTACTAAGCAGTCTTTAGACAGGAATGAAGAACTATATTGTTTAAAAGTAAAAAATGAGTGGTTGTTATTATTATTATTATTATTATTATTATTATTATTATTAAACCCATCTGGACCTACTTTGGAAGATTTTAGTTGCCATATGTAGGTAATAGGATTCAACACCTCTTAACTGTTTTTCCTTTCCCTTCAGAAAGTATGCCATGCCAGGGTTAAGGACGTACAAATGAAAAGGGCACATTGTAGACCTTATCCTTAACTAATGTGTTTGTGGTAAAATTGGCGGCACAGGATACATGAGCATATCTACAGACTAATGCTCATAGAATTTTCCTCTACTCTTTTTTTCTCTCATCATTTATAGTTTCACATTCAGTACAACTTTTGGTATCATTTTGTCTCACCATCTTCAAAAGATGTTCTGAAAAGTAATGTTGACCCATTATCTTTCTAAGGGGACTTATCAAACTCATTTGTTGCCATTTTGTATTCTTCACTCTCAGATGTGTAAATATACATGATCTATCAATGTCTTGCGTAATTTGGGTCAGTTTCTTGGCTGGTGTACCCTGCACACTAGTAACAGAATAGTACATGTTTGATGAAATACAAACTCCCTCAGCCCACCGTACAGGGCACTCCAGCCGTGAGCAGCTTCAGCAGTTTCCCACTTAGTGCCGTACAAATATTACCGTTTTCTACATATATTCTGAGGTGGAAAATTGTGGGAAATGCTATTTAGATGGTTTATATCTGTTTCCTCTTTTTTTAATTCTAGATTTCTTACTACAAAATAATTGTAATATGCAACATACTACCACGATGGAAGCTCGGTTCCCAGACAGAAGTAATAAATACCGACACATCAACTATGAATTGACTATAGCTGTGAAATAGCTAAGATAGGATGTGTCTACAGATTATTTGCCTTAAAAACGTAGACTTGTGTTTATAGATCAGCCTTACATAATGGCATTAGAAAGTCGTAGGTCATGTGGCCTATACAGGATGACATGAACTCCTGATTTCCCTTGGAGAGTCCTATTTATACCTTATCCTGGGGTCCTACCTTGTTTAACATGTGTCACTCTTAAAAGTTTCCCAGTTCAGAAGGTGAATTATATGTTTACTTTTTTTTTTTTTNCAATGATAATACCAACATGGGCCAGTGAAGCAACGTCCTCCACAACTAGACTGAAGAACAAAAGGACAGCAACTTGTCTGTTCCCCTTCCCCAGTTCCCCAACACTGGTCTCCTCCCCCAATTCCCCAATAATTTTTTTTTTTTTAAAGATTTTATTGGGAAATTGGGAGAGGGGAACAGCTCCGGGGAACTGGGGAAGTTGCTGTCCTTTTGTTGCTGTCCTTTTGTTCTTCAGTCTCGTTGTGGAGGATGTCGCTTCACTGGTCCATATTAGTATTATCATTGCGCTCTTCCAGGGTGAGGCAGTCGCTTGCCAGCCATTAGACGGCCACTCACGACGGCTCACAGCAACTCACAAAAGCTCACGCCTGCTGCCGGCCAGCCCCAGTGCAGCCTATGCCGTCACCAGCGACTCATGGCAGCCCAGCTCCAGGTCGAGCTGTTGTTCACCATCTTAGCTGTAGAGAGCGCAGCATCACGGGCCCTCACGTGGGATCCGAACCGCGGTCCTGCTGCTCAGAGCTGGTGTCCCAAGCCAACTCTTAAACAACGTGCCACTTGGCCGGCCCTGATCTTGTTTACTTCTGAAGACAAGTAGAATTGTGACACAGTGACACTCGTGGCGCCTGTTCTTCTGCACTTTGTGTTACAGAGCTCTCCCATTCTAGCCTCAGCTATGCTGTTTCCTTGTTGGAACAGTTTCTTGGCTAAAAAAAAAATAATAAAAAATGAAGTGGACACTGCGTCTTTCTCTTGGCAGTTTGTAAGGATCAGATTAGTTAGAATCCATACGCATGCTTTAAAAAACTGAGATGACGATAAAGGTGTTAGGCAGTACTGTTACTAAATGGCAGTTGGGCTGTAAGCTGTGATTTCACTTTTTAGACTTGGCTCCTGAGGCAGGCAGCCTTTGAACACCAGGGTTTTGTCTCCTTCCCTTAAGGGTTCCTTCTAATAATTTGTAAATTGACGGGGAGAGGAGTGATTTAACTTGAATTAATCTCTAATTTAAAACAAGCTGAAGGGAGAAGGTATGGGCTTGGTAGGGTCAGTCAGATCTGGGTTTGAATCCTGGTCTCTACTGTATTTTAACTGCATGATCTTGGTCAAACTCAAACGTTCTAAACTTTCTGTTTAGAACACAACTAAAACAGTGATACCACTGCTCAGGGAGGATGTGACAATTTAATGAGCTCAAGTGTGTGCGTACTTGGTTACTCAATAAGGGATGGCTTTCTTCCTGTCTCCTCCTTTATGTTTGCAGTAGTCTCCGTGTTGAATGATGAGATACAGCCTGAAATTGCTGCGGAGAGATGCCAGCAATCCACACCCACTCTCCTGCCTACCTCATCTTTCCCCCTCCATACTGCAGCCAGGGAAATGAGAAGTAAATTAAACTGCTCTAGGTCACCAACACTCGCCTTAGGAATAATAAATATTTCTTTCCCACCTTCCTCCTCTCAGTATAGTCTGACTCGAGTTCTTTTAATGCCTGACCTTCACAGGGAGTTTAAATGAGTGAGAAAGCCTGGCGCTGTTTGCATTACTTGAACATATACAGAGCCACTCTCTCATATGTCCATGTGCTGTGTTTTCTTTTCAAATTTATATGGGTTGTGTGCAGTTATTTTTTGCAAGGCACTTTTAAAAATTTTTTTATTTAGGCATTCCCAAAAAGGATCTTTTAAAGTTTTACGACTGGATAAGTAATACGGTGGTTAGAAGGTTAATATTTACCAACTTACTGAAGGGAAAAGCAAACAATATATATCCAACCTCTGTTTAAGAATTTCTGTAAAATTATGACTTCTTTAATCTTGGTGCCTTTATTTAGTTACAACAGCGAACAACATACTTGAGTTAGAACTCCTAGTAGAAATGTGTTTGCTGTATATGATTTAGCTTTATGCTCAAAATAAGAAACAGCCGTATGAAAAACCCCCACTTTCTCACACTGCTGTTTTCAACTTCTACCCTGCTGTTCCTTTCCCATCCTAAAAAATACACCCTGCCATCAAACCTGCCTCCCCTTCTTGCTGTTGCTTTTGTTTTTCCCCCCAGCCAAGTTCTGAGAAGCAAGCATTCCCTTTCCCCACTTAATCCTCCTCACAGTGAGACGCATCTCTTCACACTGTGCTTGGGCTGAAGTCTCAAGTGACTCAGCTGTAGCCAATCTCTACTCCTTTAACTTCTTGACTTCCTTGTGATACTGCTTACTGCTCTCTTCTTGACATGTTTGCCTCCTTTGGTTTCCGGGACAGCATCCTCTTCCTCTTCCTCTTCCTCTTCCTCTTCCTCTGACACTTTCTTCTCCCAGTCCTTTGCTGAATCCCTTCCTTCTGCCTGTGCCCTGAATGTTAGTGATCCCCAGGATTCTTTGACCTTTTCCTCTGCAGGTACTCTCCTTGGGTAATGTCATCTTCCATATCCTGATTGGTCATAAATATGTAATTCCATCTAAGACCCTGCTCTTGAGATTCAGTGGACTACTGGACATCTTGAATTTATTACACTAATCCTAGCTATTCAAGCTGAAAAGATTGAATTTACATGGAAGTCATCTTGACTAATGTAACTTTCTCATTGATTTTTCTTCCTCCAATTTTTTTTGTCTCCAGTCCCTCTTCGTATTCTGGATAGAATTCTTTCTAAATTGGAAAATTGAACTCATTGCCTTCCCCCTCCTTGTTCAAACTTTTCAGGGGTTCCTTATTGCCCCCTTTTATATGGATCTGACAATGTTGCACTTTCCGTTAACCCTACTCCTAGAACATTCCCTCCACTTTGTGTCTGGGAAACCAGAAAGGAGTACCTTGCTCTTAAATATTCTGAGATAATACCCTTCTCTGTCCTTCCTCCTAACTCCCATAAGACTTGTCAGATGGCTCCCTTGTTTATCTGCCCCTTTGAAACTCCAGGCCCCTTCTTTGTCTTTGAGACAACCTTCATTAATGAATTTTCTTCCTATTGCAACAGCCTGAATAAAATCATCTCCTTAATGGTCAGCTGCATTTTGTCTCTCACAGATGTTACCCTTTTTTTTCTTTTTTCTTTTTCTTTTTCTTTTTTTTTTAAAAAGATTTTATTGGGGAATCGGGGAAAGGGGAACAGACAAGTTGCCGTTGTTTTGTTCTTCAGTCTAGTTGTGGAGGACGTTGCTTCACTGGCCTAAGTTGGCACCATCATTGCGCTCTTCCCGGGCGAGGCCGATCAGTCGCCGGCTTCTGGACGGCCGCTCACTGCAGCTGCTGGCCGCTCACGCTGGCTGCTGGCTACACACGGTAGCCCATGGCAACCCA
>NW_017731711.1:693005-738128 GCF_001890085.2 Hipposideros armiger
AGCTGTTGTTCAGCATCTTAGCTGTAGAGGGCAGTGTCACTGGCCCTCATGTGGGATCCGAACCGGGGCCCTGCTGCTCAGATCTGGCATCCCAAGCCAGTTCTTAACCAACGCGCCACTCGGCTGGCCCCTATATGTTTACTTGTATTGCATATTGCTGGCCTCAGCTATTATAGTTCTCTTGACACTCATACACTTTGCTATCATTTTAGATTAAGATCTGTCACGCTGTGTTCACTAAATAATTCTGGGCAGAATGGTGTTAGTGGTTCATGCTTCATCTTTTTTCAGAAGACTTAGGTAAGCAGGGACAGATTTTTAAGCTCTGGGAGGGCAAGGACTGTATCTGTCCTTCTCTGCTATGTATACTCAGCACGTATCCCATTACCTAAGCCAAATATTTATTGAAAATGTGAATGGCATGAGCATGATGGCTTCATGACAGCAGAGGTTTGGTGAATTCTATGGATAGAAACAGGGTAAGTTGTCTTTAATTACAAGCGCCTAATATCTAACACAATGTATAGTGTTTGAGAATGAATCAATGACTCATTGAACAACCACCCTTAATCTTAAATATTTCTTAGCATTAGCAGCCTCTACCCAATGATATTGGTCCATCACAAAAGTAGACATTATTGTAATTACAGTTCTGATGTGTTGCATGTAAATCACACAAATGAGCAAATTTTGTCTTGGTTACAATGATCTGTTTTTACTGTTTTTGGCTCTTACGAGGAAGAGAAGAAGATAACATTTAATCCCTCCAAAAATTATCACCTCAGATGGATAAATTCTATCACTTAAAAGATTTAGACCTTAGTGTACATCCAATATTTGATGCTTTAGTCTGGAATTCCCAGTGGGTGTGCCAGGAGTGGTTACCAGATGGCTACAGTTTCACTTGATTTAGGTGGAACCTAAAGCCGTAGGCCTGGTTGTTGTGTTCACTCTATTCAGTTTACCCAAGGGTGTGTATAAATGTCCTCTTCTCCATGGGCCATGCCATGATATGGAATGGGAAGCACTGTTAATGATCTCTACCTTTAAAATAGCAGGCACTTAAATAAATACCGTATTTTGCTGTATATAATGTGCATGTTTTTTGCCCAAATTTGTGAGGAAAAAATGATGCACATTATATACATGGGTAGTGCTAATTACATTTCTGTATAAATGTTTTTAATTCTTTTATTTAGGCTTATGAGTTAAAGTATAACTCTAGAAATCAATAAATGATATCTGTATACAAAATAATACCCTGGAATACGATAATCGGTTTTGTTGAACTTATGACAAACTTGCAGAGACAGAGAGTTCTTAGCCTTCTATAATGCATAAATATCGTAAATTTGTTACCGGTACATAAAATTTCTTGTACCTTGTATCTGCTCTTGTGATTTGTAATTATTTGTTACATAAAATTTCTTGTACCATAATATGTTAAAAAATAAATGCTAAAAGTCCTTAGTAATACAAAAAACAAGCACCTAAATGTAAAGAAATAAAAATTTGAATTAAAAAATTAAAGTGAAAGGTTTTTTTCCCTGAAAGTATTGGCCAAAAATGTTGATGTGCATTATACACAGCAAAATGCTGTACATGGGCATCACTGGCGCTCAAGTATGTAACACATTTTTTTCAAAAATGTTACCTTGGGCCATTTTTTCAAAGTTGAATAAAATGTCATGGCTAATCAGAAGTAAATATTCAAAATTTCCCAAAGCCAAAGATCTTCATGTAATTTTCAAAGAAGCAACTCATCTCAAATAAGGAACAGCATACCAAATTAGAAATTATGCATATTTATATTTTGTACCGTCCCAATACAAAAAGGTTTAGGGGTTTTACAAACTGTAGGTTGCTCAATTGTGATTCAGTATTACAGCTCCATTAATTCTTTGTAACTAAGGGAAATGCTATAAATTATGATACAACTGTAGCTCTCTATGAAAACTGAACTAGTTCATTACAATTTGAGGAAAGGGAAAAGACCATTAATTCCAAGCACACCTTAGCTTGTGAAGGATCTCTAGTTAAATGTCTTATTAGAACTGCTTTTCTAAAGATCATTTATAATTTTCACAAGCGCTACATAAATAGACACTAAGTACTTAGAAACAAGACTAGGTTAATTGAACATGAATAAAACATTCTTTGGTTGTATCAAATCCTTTGAAATATGACAAAAGTGATATTCAGCCAAGTTGACCAATTTATCAATAATTCTAAATAAGGCTTTGTATTACTTAAAAAGGCTAACCCTTTGGGGGAATATTTAGTTAACTCCAAAACGATTCTAATGTCAATAATGAATACCACTATAAGAGATTATATTGTCAAAGGTCATTAATGATTTTTAAGAGTTTTGATTGTCCTTAATCTCCGCCATATTTGGCTGATTTATATCTTTATTTTCTTGAAGTCCACTCCTCATTAAATTGGTTTTCTTGCTTTTCTATTCTCCTTTTTCCTTCATTAATTCCCCCCCCCCCTCAAAACCTTCATGGTCCTTTTTAATATTTATTGCTGCCACACTCCAAATCCTGGGTTTTCCTCGGGGGCTCCCACTTTTCCCAATTTTTTCTGGATGTCTAGAGCCAATTTTGGAAAGTGGTTGGGGTAGGAACATTCGATGAAGATACCTGCTGCATGTGTGCAACATTATACTGGGTGATATGTGCATCTTGTCATAGTGGTGTTTTCCCATTTCATTGATAAGGAAAATGAAGGCCCATGTTTACACAGTGATGTGAAACATAATTTGTGTTCCCATTTTACCGATGAATTGGTAAAAGGTAGAGACAGGGTGAAAGCGCAGGCAGGCTAACTTCTTAAGCCACATTCTTATCCATTATGCTACTAGCTTGTTAAGAATTGAAATTCAATTTTAAATAGTTGGCTCAGTAAAAAAGAAACTCTAGGTTATTTATGCATAAATCATGCCATTTCTTGATTATCTTTGTACAGGTTTAGAGTACTTGGTATTGTCCTCATACTATTATCTCTTATATCTTGGCTATTATTTACTTAGAAAATGCAAACTCATTTTAATATTGACCTGAAGAAAACACAGTAAAGAATGAAAATAAGCTGTCTTTCCCTACCTCCCCTAACAGGTATAATGAAGATTTTTGTTTGTTTGTTTATGTTTTGTTTTGAAACTAGTAGTGGTTTCTGTTTTGGTTTATTCCAGAAACCAGATTTTATTAGCATGAATATCACAGGCTTTGACTGTAGGACTGTTACAGTATTATATGCTGGCTCCCTTTTGATTATATTGCATGTAATGTAAGTGCAACATGTTATATATATGTGCTTTCTAAACATAAATGAAGACAGAATTATTTTTGGTTTTAAAAGTGTACTTTGACCCAGAAGTATTGTAAAAAGATAGTCATCAATCATCTATGCGTTGATAACACTGAAGTAATGTTTTTCAAACTAAGCTTATAGATTTCTTTCCCAAGCATGTAAGGGCTTATACTTCTTTTGATTTATTATATACAGTCGGCCTCCTTTTTAAAAGGATTAAGAAAGAAAGGAAGGGAGGGAGGGAGATCCAGAAGGTTTGTGAGAAAAAAAGGATTTAAAAGGTATGTAAAAAAAGAGTTAATTACAATAAAACCATTTAAATGGGTGTAAAAGAAAGGGTATGGGACAACACAGTGACGAATTAAGGGAAACCTGGGAGTCCTTGACACTTTTCTTTATCCTCCCCACACAATCCATTAAGTCCAGTTGTTGTTTGTTTGGCCTATGAGCTCACAAATGCATCCATTTTACTCCCTTCTTCACCACTCACAGCCTAATCTTTACCTCCATCCTTTGCCCAGAGTAATGCAATGGCTGCCTTCCTAGTCTCATAACTTCCTTCACTGACCTGTACACTAGGTCCACAGTGATCCTGTAAGAGGGCAAATCTGATTTTCAGCCACCTCCCATCTCTAGCTCAAAATACATCCGTGGCTTCCCACTGCCCTTAGTTTGATGACATCAAAAATTTCCCACATGGCTTACAAGACCCTGCGTCATCTCACACTGCACACTCCCTAAGCTGCAGGCTACTAACCTTTTCAGTTCCTAATGTATTTCTTGCTCACTCTCTCCCTCCCCCCCCCCAATCCTTTGGATTTTCAGTTCCAGCTTACCCCTGCACTCTTTCTTCACACCTCATGTTAGTGGTAACTTCCTCCCTGATCATGGCAACTGGAGGAAACTCCCCTATTACCTGCCTTCATAATACCATACAAGCAGGGGAAAGTCTAGATTTTCTGGAATCTGAAATTGGAGAGCTCCCTTTAAGAAAAAAGAACACAAAGTTAGAGATATAAAAGCAGGTGCAGGGCCTGCAAGGGACCTGTGAAAGGGAGCGGTCCTGAGACGGGACCGTCTTATACCATGCAGCAGATCCGCCTCTGCCCAACTTCTTGGTAGCTCTTCTCAGTTGACCATTTTATATAGATTCAATTCATGAATATTTCTCCTTCCCACATGGTGCACTCTGTGAGAAAGGAAATATATCTGAATTTGCAGGTTTTGTCACCAGGTTTTCTCCAGGAATTTGCGTCATGCTAAAACTTGAGTATAGGGTATATATTTTATGGGCAAAGGAATGAGGAAGCGAATGATTAAATGAAGACTCAGGCTAAGGGTGATGCTTATAATGCCTGTATAAAATTTAACTGAGTTTCTCAGAAGACAAAAGTTAGTGGAGAACATCTGGATTTCATGGCTCTTTATGTCAGTGCATCACGAAAAACAAACATCTCTGAGTACCTAGTGGTAAAGAAGACTTTTTATCAGGTTCTTACATATAAAACGGCGTATCCAACACAATGAATAATAAATAACAGCAGCTAACTTTTACTGAGTCCTTCCCAGGTTCTGGACACTTGCTCAACACTTTGATTTGGTATTCTGATTTAAGTGTTTATTGACTCCAGTAAATGGTGCACACACGGTTAGATATGGTCAGAGCTTCTTTGCCCATTTCCTGTGCAGAAGGGCACCCAACGCCTGAGGACAAGGAGGAGGAAGGCCTGAGGCTCTGGCAGCTTTGTTGTCTCAGGGTGCCTGCCTCTCTGGAGCTCCTCCTCCCTGGCCTACCAGGACTAACTGAGGCCTGAGACGCTAAGTGAGGCGTGTAGGGACTGAAGCACACACCTGGTTGCGTGCTGAAATGGTGCTCCTATGCTGCTGCCCTAAGAGCCAAGTTGTACGCAGATGGTCTATCTGAATGAGTGGCCTTCAGAATTACCTGTTGAGAAGAATTGTATAGTGTTCTCCATCTGGACATTGAAGAATGCCTGCCAGAGCTGATCATTTTGATGTTGGCATAATTAATAATGACCTTCTATGTCACTGTAATTGATAGTGACAGTATTTGGCTCACAGGTTCAGTACCTCCTGAGCCCTCTCGTAGAATGCTGTTACAGGTCTGCAGGATTTATTCTATTACAGACCTTTATTATAAAGTGCCTGTTCTGTGCCAGGCCCTGGGGGCATGCATAGAAAAGAAACTCTCCTGCTTTAGGTTAGGAATTCAAACCCAGTTGGAGGAAGGAACGGGAGACAGACAGACAGATGGAACTGAGTTCAGCAAGGATCGCGAGCAACCGTTGTCTAACTCTGCATTCATTTTTGGCCCTGATGGCTAGGATCTCCCAATAAACTGTGAAGTAGCCTTTTTTAACTAAATATGCTCCCTATCCAAGGTATATTGTATCAATCAATATCTGAGTATCTTTTACTAATATTGAGAAGTTTTTGAGGGTTAGTAAGATGAGCACCAGGATAAGGTACTCAGGTGCTTTCTAGCAATTTTTTTATTATTATTAAAATGTATTGGGGTGACAATGGTTAGTCAAGTTACATAGATTTCAGGTGTACAGTTGTGTAATACATCGTCTATATATTGCATTATGTGTTCACCATCTAGAGTCAGGTCTTCTTCCATCAACGTATGTGACCCCCTTGACTCCCTTCTACCACCCTTCCTCTTCCCTCTAGCAATCTTTAGAAACCAGGAATGAGGACTGAGAGGCTCCCAGGGGTCCACGTGCAGAGCAGATGTCCATGAGCTTCTGATCAGATATGCCTTCTGTCCCAAAGACAATTGGAAGAGAATGTGACCAACTTCCCGGCACTATGGAAAGTTGCTTAGGGTGTGGGGGACCTCCATCCTAGCTCACTCTCCTTAGCCCAATTTCAGACGCGTATCAGTCACACCTAAAGAAACAATATTAAAGTGAGTAAACTTAAAAGAAAAATGATCAGTTTTGGTCCCAAATGTCTATCCCATAGACCAGGGGTTGGCAAACCTGCGGCTTGCGAGCCATATGTGGCTCTTTGGGTACGTTCCATCTCAAAAGTTTGCCGACCCCTAGAAGAGCCAATCCTGCCCCTCTCAACAATTCAGAAATTATTCGAGAGCCATAAATGTATTTTTACATAATCACCATTATGTGAATAATACCCTTTAAAAATTTTATAAATGATACTATGATAGTTTTTATTTTCATTTTTAATTTTACTTCAGAGACTCGCGAGCCGCAGTTTGCTGACCCCTGGTGGCTCTTCCGACTCAAAAGTTTGCCGACTCCTGCCATTGATGATAAGAAAAAGGGGATTGAGAAATGCAAAGCTCCCCTTAGGATTCCCATTGGCTGCCTCATAAACTGGATAAAGAAAGGGCTGACCAAAGGCTTCGCTCCAAGCTGGGAGTAGCTTTCTCTGGAGCCTTTGTTTAAGGTCCTTATCTGCCGGCTCTCAGTTTTAGGGGCTAGTCAAACCATTGCCCTTATCTGCTCTGTTTGTGTTTCCTCTAGACTGCTTTCTCAGTAAGGACAGCTAGGAATTTTTTTTTTTTAATTCTTCCCCTTTATCCCTTAGAACCTGTATCCAGCACCTAAAGGATACTCCATTAATATTTGTTGAAATGAACTTTCTAGCAGACGGTACACTAAGTGAGGCCTGTAGGTACTGAAGCATTTGTGAAATTCTTTTGGCCTGAGTTTATGGGTAAGGAAATGCTAGTGATAACTTGTTAAAAAAAAAAATTCTGATGTGTGGAATGAAATGTGGAAGCCATTGATTAGAGGCTCTTTTGTATTGTTGCATGAATAAGGTCTCATGGTCTAGCTCTCAAATGAAAGCCCTCACTTTTAGAATTGATATCTAGAAGAAAAAACAAGAAAATCGACAACCGTATATTAACACATTTTTGTTCATTCTTAAGATAGTTGGCCTTAGATCTACTAAAATGTATTTTAGAGTTTTTTTCCTTAGCTTTGAAGTGAATTTTCTCTGTGGCTAGCACTATTCTAAGGGATAAACCCAAATAAAAAGTACAAATGTACTTTGTGTAAAACTCATATTTCACAAGTTCTGAATTTTTTATAGTTCTCTACTTTCAGGTGTTAAATGGATTTCTAAAAAGCTTTTGGAGATTAGCAAAATGGGTGGGTTTTGCCCAATGTAAAATCTTGATTTTATATAAGAAGTGTTTTGTAAAACCTGGGTATTTTTCCCTGAACATTTTTTTTCAGTTATTTTTGAGGTTCCTAAACTAAAGTAGTGTTAGAAGAAAACTATTTTTTAAAGTATAATTTCTTACCATATTCTTTTAAAAGGGATTAACACTAGTGAATCATATCATTTGTATATAGAATAATATCAGCTATAGAGTATCTTGCATAATGATAATATCTATAATCATTAACACTTATAGAATACCAGTGATACAGAGCTCTCGGAAAAAACTGACTCAGTCTTTCTCGTTTTGTATCTGAAGTAGTTATGTTCTTTATATGAATTTTTGGTATCTGAATTGAGTATGGTGGTTATGTATGCACATGCACACATGTTTATACGCTTATGTGTATCTTGAATATTGAGGAAGGGTTATTTATAGAGATGATACAGTTATTGCATCTTCATGAACTTTAATTTGTTCTTCTTGAACGTATTTCAGTGAAGGATTTGAGAATTTGATCCCCACCAGTCTCTTGGGTAGTGTCCTATTTGACCAGTTTGGCCAAAAAGGCTGATTATCTTTTCACAGATCACAGTAGAAAGAAAATGAAAATTGGTATTTGATTAAGTGGAAAACTCATACCTATGTGAAAAATGTATGTATTCGATTGATTAACCAAGGTATTTGCTTCTTCATACAGTAAACTCTTTTCATTAAATAACATTTCAAAGCCATTTGACTTCCTTTTTAAACAGGGCTATTGAAGATGACCTCTTAATGTAGGTGGGACTAATTTTTAAAGTTTCAAATTAGGTGATCAGATATTTTTCTGTTGTGATTGTAGCATTTTGCTGTAAATTAATAATCTTAATAAAATGTTAGTATAATTTTTTCCAGTGGACACTAAGTTAACCCACATTCACACTGCTCATAAATGTGGAAAAGAGCAAGACTTGAATCCAGGTCTCTTTGGCATCAAAGTGCTGCCCTTCCTAGTGTAATATGCCACCTCCTGATATAAGTAATTTTAATTGAAATGTTCTTGAAAGAGTTAATGAAATAAAATACAAAGTTTCATTGTCAATCACTTATTTCAGTATTACTCCTATATAATATACATAGTTGCTACACGCTAGTTCAAAATTCAAGACTTTGGCCTAATCATCATCAGGTAAAAACTGATTAAGATGGGCTTGCTTTTCTCCTCAATGATTCTTTTTCGGTATTCAGACTCAGGAAACATCTGTGGGCGCTTACTTTGTGTCAGACCCTGAAATGGGTGTTTTCAGTGCATGACCCTGTGAGGCAGATATTGTTGTCAAGATTTTATAGATGAGGCATGAATGCTCAGAGAGGATAAGTAAAATGCTAAAGAGTTTTCTCCAGAGCTATTTCATGTAATCATAATAACATAACAGTCATTTTAAAACATATTTGAACTTAGAATGTTGTCTAGCATGAATATCAACAATTAATACTGTTTCTGTTGAAATGGCAGTTTAGGCAGTAAAATAAAGCTTGAAGTCTAGCTTCTAAATTTTAATGGCTTTATTGAAATAAATTCATATACTGTAAAAGTGTACAAGTCAGTATTTTTTAGTGTATTCATGGGGTTGTCCAACCATCATAGCTTCTAATTTTGAACTTTGCTATTAGTTATTGGTTTATTCCATTATTACTGGCTATACTTTCAGATAAGAAAACAGAATTGTATATCATAAAAGAATTGAGATTCAGTCTCTGTATTTTCTGATTCATCTTTGTCCAGCCCAAATCCAGTAACTTCTCCCTTTCAGTTCTAGTACAAAAAGCTTCCTCAACTTCCATGAAAAATGTTTGTTTACAGGAATATGAAACTGGTTTTCATATATGCCATATACGGAGAAGCCTTGGCATTTGGAATCCACTTCCTTGTAATGTAATTCTTTAAGTTCTTTCAACAGACATATTATAAAGGAGAACCAAAAAATGTCTGCAGCTAATACTTACTAAGTGTGCCTTCCTCAGGTTAAAAACAAACAAACAAACAAAAAACAAGAATCCCCTGATAACTATTTATAGGCATTCTGAGTCCTAATTTACTAAAGACATCCAACTTCAAGATACAGGATTCAGAAAGCTAGATAATGCTCTCCTTTCTCATGGACTTGACTTTCACTTGAAAGTCACTTGAGGATCATAATGTGCTTACTAGATACTATATTATATGAATAGGTATTTTATATACTATGTACTCACATTATATGAAAAGCCACTTTTCAAAATGCTACTGCATCTTTAATTCTGCTAGTGGTTGAAATACTCTGAGAGGTAGGAAGCTTTGCCCACTTTTTGGTGGGTCAAAGAGGATAACAGATACATTAACTGAAGTCCCGTGTTCAAGATAAGAGCTAGTCAGTGGCTGACATTGCAGTTGCAGTGAAGTACTGGTTTCCTGCCCTACGGCCCAGGCACTTCCTTAAGACTGCACTTAAATCCATCCATGCCTTGGCTTTCATCTCCTAATGTAACCATAAAATGTCATATCTGTACATGGGCATACGAGACTACTAATGGGGTAACTTTAGAATTATGTGTAGTTTCTTTAACACATAATTTCTCTCATGTCTCTATATCTTTACCCTTGCTTTTTCTGTCAAAATTGTATTCCCTACCTTCCCCACCACCCCATGATGGTCCCCCCACTCCTGGTCTCAGCTTAAAACCCATCTCTCTGTGAAACCCTCCCACATACCAAATGCATACATGTGATTCCCCGTCCTATGCCTCTCCTATACTTTGTATTAACCAGGCTAGAGCAACTTTCTTACTGGGTTATGATAGCACACTTACTGCTTGCCATCCCATTAGACCAGGGCCTCCTTGAGGGCAGGGACTAAGTAGGTTACATCATTTCTGTATTCCCCATCATGGTGCCCGGCTCATGGTGTTCTTGAATTCTGAGTGGATGTCATGAAAGGTTGCCTTGGGGAAGGTGACGATTACAGAATTGTATTCCTTTGTCTCCTGGAACCCAAGGACTACTGTGAGAAGGTCCCTCCTTCAGTAGCCAAACTCCGCAACCATTGGATGACAGCATGATAGAAAAAAAGATTTGGAGATGAAAGATTCTGTTAGCTCTCACACTAATTATCTCAGGGAGGTCATCTAAGCTTTTTGTGCCTCAGGTTTTCCTCATACTGTTGGGCAATAGTAATGCCTAATTCACTTGGTTATTGTGAGAATCAGCTGAGATATTTTATAGAAAAGTATTTTGCAAACTTTAAAGCACTGCCAACATGAGAAGCAAAGAAAAGAGGCAATGCAATCTGGTAGAAAGAATGTGGTTTGGCCTTAGGTGAGATTTTAAGTCCAGACTCGGCCACTAATTATTTGACTTCCACAACTCCTGCGAGCCTGTTTCTTTACCTGTCAAGGGAAAAGAATGACACTTTGGCAGTGTAGAGTAATGTTGTGAATGTGAGAATGGAATTCCACTCGTGTTCCCTCTGCACGTTCAGGCAGTGTTCCACTTGTGTCCCATCTGTGTACCAGCCAGAGCTCCTGCACATTGTGTATGCATGCCTTTGCTCCCTCTTTTCCGTGACAGATGCAGCCCCTTGTACTCCAGGGAGAGCAGGCTCCTTCTCTCAGGCTGGAGAGAGAGACAGCAAGGGGAGGCAGCCAGTGGAAGGTCAAGGGCTTCCCTGGCCTATGACCCTCGCCACCCCTGGGTGTGTCTTGGGATGGGGTGAGGCAAAGCCTGAGTCTGGTGTCACATTCCTAGGGCAGCTGTTTGTGCTGCAGCTTCTTTTACCATTTCTTTTTGAAACTTCTTATGGACGTTAAAAGCATACATACCAAAAAAGGCACATAACCTAAATGTACAGATCACATTTTATAAACTGAACACACCCATGTAACCAGATCATTCATTCTTATTGCTGCCTGATAGTCCACTTTGTGAATATACATTTCATTTTTCCATTCTACTGTCAGTGGGCATTTGGATAGCTTCCAGGCTGTTGCACATGTCTTTTGATGAGAATGTGGATTTCTTTTTTTTTTTTTTTAAAGATTTTTTTTTTTATTGGGGAATTGGGGGGATGGGAACGGTGCTGGGGAATTGGGGGAAGGGGAACAGACAAGTTGCTGTCGTTTTGTTCTTCAATCTAGTTGTGGAGGATGTTGCTTTACTGGCCCAAGTTGGCACCATCATTGCGCTCTTCTCTGGCGAGGCAGATCAGTCGCCGGCTTCTGGACAGCCGCTCACTGCGGCTGCTGGCCGCTCACGCTGGCTGCTGGCTACATACGGTAGCCCATGGCAACCCACTGCCACAGGGGCTGCAGCCTATGCCGTCGCCGGCGACTCATGGCAGCCCAGCTCCAGGTTGAGCTGTTGTTCAGCATCTTAGCTGTGGAGGGCAGTGTCACTGGCCCTCATATGTGGGATCCGAACCGGGGCCCTCTGGCATCCCAAGCGAATTCTTAACCATCGCGCCACTCGGCCGGCCCTGGATTTCTTATGAGTAGATACTTAGCAGTAGAATTGCTGGGGCATAGAGTATGCATATATATTCAGTTTTAGTAGATATTAACCCAAATGTTACCCACCAGCAATATTTAAGAATTCCGATTGCTCCACAGTCTCACCAGCACTCAGTATCTTCTGTCGTTTTAATTTTAGGAATCCTCGTAGATTTTATAATATTTTGTGGCATTTTGGAAATAGAACCATTCCCTTAGCCCCCCAAACCTGAAATTCTAAACTTTCATACATTTTCATACAAAATTCCTCAAGAACATTTAAAATGCACCCTGTACAAAATCTGGGGATTATATCAGATATAAAGCCCCTTTCACGGTGGTTGGTATATGGAAGGAAGACGACAATTGATAGCTGCTTTTATTATTATCATTATCATCATCATAATCACCGCCATCACTGAATGCCTTCTCTGTTCTTCAGGGGAGAGAGCAGGACGTGGTGGACACAAGGCAAATAAGACATAGTCTCGGGCCGGCCGAATGGCTCAGCTGGTTAAGAGCTTGCTTGGGAGCGCCGGCTCTGAGCAGCAGGGCTGCAGTTCAGATCCCACATGAGGGCCAGTGATACTCGCCCTCTATAGCTAAGATGATGAACAACAACTCAACTTGGAGCTGGGCTGCTGTGAGTCACCGGTGACGGCGGAGGCTGCAGCAGGGCTGCAGTGGGCTGCCATGAGCTACATGAGTGGCTGGCAGCTGGTGTGAGCTGCTGAGAGCCGCTGTGAGCGGCCGACCAATGACCGGTGACCGATTGCCTCACCTGGGAAGAGCACAATGATCATACCAACATGGGTCAGTGAAGCGACGTCCTCCACAACTAGACTGAAGAACAAAAACAGCAATTTGTCTACCTGTCTGTTCCCCTTCCCCGATTCCCCAACGCTGTTCCCCTACCCCAATTCCCCAATAAAATCTTAAAAAAAAAAAAAAGACATAGTCTCTGCCCAGGAAATAAAGATGTAGTTGAAGGGAGCAACATTAGAAATGGATTATTAACAGATAATGGACAATGTGATAGGAGCTTGGGGAAGGAGATAGTGTGTCAGCTGGAGCTTGAAGAATAAGAGTTCAACAGAAAGAAAAATGGGATTGGGCTGGAGGAAATGTCAGGGGCACAAACCCTTGGTGGGGAGCGGCAGAGCAGACCGTGTGCTGGAGAAGGGCCCATCTAAGGCCCTTGGCAAGCTGGTCTCGGTTGCTCAACTATCATCACCCTTGCATGGCTGTGGGGAGCTGAGCTGGCAATATTTGGGGGTCGGAGTGAAATTACAGTACTTGAATGATGTATTCTCTGCACCCCTCTTTTACCCCTCTTCTCTTCTGGGAGAATGATCAGCCTTCCCCTCTCTCCTGGAGGCAAAGCCTGCCCTGAGTGCGAAGCTCTTAAAAACCACCGCTGACGCTTTGACAGCTGCAGAATATGCCGGGTTGCAAGGATCCCACAGTTTCTCTGCTGTGTGGCCCTTTGGCTGTTTATTTTTATGCTGAGGCTTAACTTGGAGTTTTTATTTTTGCGTGGTCCCATGTTGCTTTACGATGGCAATGAAGTTTAAGAAAATGCTTTTCTGCCCGATACCACATGGAGACAGTTAATAAATATTCCTGGGGAATTTTGATGATGATGATGATGATGATAATGCTGAAGATGATTATTAAGAGCTCATACATTCTTTCATTGATTAAGCACCTACTGTTTGTTGGTCATTGCAACATAGCAATATGGAAGATGGATGTGGGTCCTGTCCTCATTGAATATATAATCTAGTCAGGGAACAGACAAGTACATGGTTGGTTCTACCACAGTGTGATAAGGCTGTGATGGGTGGAGGTGCAGAGTCCTATGGAAGCACATCAGAGAAGCACCTCTAGAGGTCAGGGAGGGCTTCCTGGGAACACGAGAGAAACCTGATAGCCTCTGGAAGGGAATTGGGGAGGAAGTATTCCAGGTGGAAGAAACAATGCATAGGAGAAGCTCAACACAAGGGAGAATGGCTGGTTGGAGAAACTGGAAGAAGTTATTGGCCTAGAGCACAGAGGATTTGAAGAGGAGAGGCGAGACACTAGTAATCAGTCATAATACTGTTTCCTATTGAAGCCAGAGTCTGCCTCGGAATCCTTTGCAACACAGCACTCTGTGCAACTTTTGCATCGATAGATAAAAAACTGTCTTCCATCCTTTATTTAAAAAATAAATGCATTCCCAGAACCTTGGGTACTTTCCTTGTCTTTTATCTTTTTGTACTTTACTATTTTTAGAAATCAATTTTTATATGAATATAGGAACCTGTGAACTTCCTGAGAAAGCAGAATGTGGTAATGTTGTTTTTCAAGAAGTTGCAACTTCCAAATTCAAGAAGATAAACATGTGTTTCCCATCCATGATTAGAAGCCCATTTCCATTATTTGCCATTATAAGCATTGTGTTTTTCTTCGTTACTTCCAGAATGATTGTCCTTGTACTGTATTATTTGTAACTAGTTTCAGGACTGTAAAGCTGCCAGCTGTTAGTGAATGGTGACCACATTTTTGAGTGTCCTGCCTCCGGGATTCTCTTCATTGCTGCTGAGGTCACTGGCTTAGGTAGAGATCAGAGGTTTTATTAGTCCTGACTTAGTGTCATCATTACTGATCATTCCATGCCTACTTGTGTCTTTGGCTTGTCTCTTCTCATTCCACGTGTTTTCCATTGGTGCTACATCAAGGGCCAGAGTTTCAGCTCCACACATTGATAAATCCCGAGTAGGTAGACTAAGACTCCTTTTACCCTGTAGACCAGCGGTTCTCAACCTGTGGGTCACGATCCCTTTGGGGGTCAAATGACCCTTTCACAGGGGTCGCCTAAGACCATCGGAAAACAAAAAGATGTTTACATTACGATTCATAAAAGTAGCAAAATTACAGTTACAGAGTAGCAACGAAAATAATTTTATGGTTGGGGGTTACCACAACATGAGGAGCTGTATTAAGGGGTCGCGGCATTAGGAAGGTTGAGAACTGCTGTTCTAGACCCTTCATTTCAACTGTTGTGGGACATTTCCACCAGGGTGGTAAGAGCTAACATAAAGAGCCAACAGATACTTGTGGCCAGATGGTATGCTAAGAGCTTTACAATCATGACTTAATTTAAGCTTTCTAACAATCCTTAGAAGTTATCATCCCCTTGCTACCGATGAAAAATACTAGGCTTGGAGAATCACGCCATTTGTAAGTGGTAGGCCTCAGGCTGGAAACAGGCTATCCAGAGTTTAATAGTAGACATGGACCCTTCAATTTTGGCTTGTACAAAATAGTAGTCATCCCAACCCCCTACCTCAAAACTTCAGTCTTAACCTTAAATTAGTCCAGTCCACAACAGATACCATCCTGTTCTTATGTCTTTCTTCAAGGTCCAGTAAGTTACAAGTTTTTAAATTCTGTCTCCTAAATTGCTCTGAAATTTACATTCCCTCCTTTCTACGCTAAACACTATAGACTTTGTACAGAGTATCATTATTTCTTACCTATTAGGCAATCTATTCCCCGCCCTTTTTTTCCCCCCCCCTCCTTTTCTCTTCTCTTGGGCTAGGAGAGAAGAGCTACTACAACAAACCACCATTTTTCTCATATATGTTCCTTTTAGTTTATTTTCTACTGTACCTAGCTTGGATGAAAAGATAGGACCGGGATGAGAACATTTAGTTTGGAGCAAGTAAAGGGTTTTTCTCATTTAATGTTTTCGCTTGCATCTCTGTAATAACATCTTTTATTTGCTTGTTTTCTAGGAATGTTTACCCTTGCGGAAGTTGCTTCACTTAATGACATTCAGCCAACTTACCGAATCCTGAAACCATGGTGGGATGTGTTTATGGATTACCTGGCTGTCGTTATGTTGATGGTAGCCATCTTTGCAGGAACCATGCAACTTACCAAAGATCAGGTGGTCTGCTTGCCAGTATTGCCATCTCCTGTAAATTCAAAGGCACACACACCACCAGGAAATGCCGATGTTACCACCAATATCCCGAAGATGGAAGCAGCCACTGACCAAGACCAACATGGGCGGACGACAAATGACATTTCCTTTGGCGCATCTGCTGTGACACCTGACATACCTCTCAGAGCCACATATCCTCATACAGATTCCACAGTTCCAAATCAGGAGGCGAAGAAAGAGAAGAAAGATCCAACAGGCCGAAAAACAAACTTGGATTTTCAGCAATATGTATTTATTAATCAGATGTGTTACCATCTGGCCCTTCCGTGGTATTCTAAGTACTTTCCATACCTTGCTCTTATACATACTATTATTCTCATGGTCAGTAGCAACTTTTGGTTCAAATATCCCAAAACATGCTCAAAAGTAGAACATTTTGTTTCAATATTAGGAAAGTGCTTTGAATCTCCTTGGACTACTAAAGCATTATCTGAGACAGCATGTGAAGACTCGGAGGAAAACAAGCAGAGAATAACAGGTGCCCAGACTCTACCAAAGCACGTGTCTACCAGCAGTGATGAAGGGAGCCCCAGTGCCAGCACCCCGATGATCAACAAAACTGGCTTCAAATTTTCAGCCGAGAAGCCAGTGATCGAAGTCCCCAGCATGACCATCCTGGATAAGAAAGACGGGGAACAGGCCAAAGCCCTGTTTGAGAAAGTGAGGAAGTTCCGTGCCCATGTGGAAGACAGTGACTTGATCTATAAACTCTATGTGGTCCAAACAGTTATCAAAACCGCCAAGTTCATTTTTATCCTCTGCTACACGGCCAACTTTGTCAACGCAATCAGCTTTGAACATGTCTGCAAGCCGAAAGTTGAGCACCTGACTGGTTATGAGGTATTTGAGTGTACCCACAATATGGCTTATATGCTGAAAAAGCTTCTCATTAGTTACATATCCATCATTTGTGTTTATGGTTTTATCTGCCTCTACACTCTCTTCTGGTTATTCAGGATACCTTTGAAGGAATATTCTTTTGAAAAAGTCAGAGAAGAGAGCAGTTTCAGTGACATTCCAGATGTCAAGAATGATTTTGCGTTCCTTCTACACATGGTAGACCAATACGACCAGCTCTATTCCAAGCGCTTTGGTGTGTTCTTGTCAGAAGTCAGTGAAAACAAACTTAGGGAAATTAGTTTGAACCACGAATGGACATTTGAAAAACTTAGGCAGCACGTGTCCCGCAACGCCCAGGACAAGCAGGAGCTACATCTGTTCATGCTGTCGGGTGTGCCCGATGCTGTCTTTGACCTCACAGACCTGGATGTGCTAAAACTTGAACTGATTCCAGAAGCTAAAATTCCCGCTAAGATTTCTCAAATGACAAATCTCCAAGAGCTTCACCTCTGCCACTGCCCTGCAAAAGTTGAACAGACTGCATTTAGCTTCCTCCGAGACCACTTGAGATGCCTTCACGTGAAGTTCACCGACGTGGCTGAAATCCCTGCCTGGGTGTATTTGCTCAAAAACCTTCGAGAGTTATACTTGATAGGCAATTTGAACTCTGAAAACAATAAGATGATAGGACTTGAATCTCTCCGAGAGTTGCGGCACCTTAAGATTCTCCACGTGAAGAGCAATTTGACCAAAGTTCCCTCCAACATTACAGATGTGGCTCCACATCTTACAAAGTTAGTCATTCATAATGACGGCACTAAACTCTTGGTACTGAACAGCCTTAAGAAAATGATGAATGTCGCCGAGCTCGAACTCCAGAACTGTGAGCTAGAGAGAATTCCACATGCGATTTTCAGCCTCTCTAATTTACAGGAACTGGATTTAAAATCAAACAACATACGCACAATTGAGGAAATCATCAGTTTCCAGCATCTAAAACGACTGACTTGTTTAAAACTATGGCATAATAAAATTGTTACCATTCCTCCCTCCATTACCCATGTCAAAAACTTGGAGTCACTTTATTTCTCCAACAACAAGCTCGAATCCTTACCAGTGGCAGTGTTCAGTTTACAGAAACTCAGATGCTTAGATGTAAGCTACAACAACATTTCAATGATTCCAATAGAAATAGGATTGCTCCAGAACCTTCAGCATTTGCATATCACGGGGAACAAAGTGGACATCCTGCCAAAACAATTGTTCAAATGCGTTAAGTTGAGGACTTTGAATCTGGGGCAGAACTGCATCGCCTTCCTCCCAGAGAAAATTGGTCAGCTCTCCCAGCTCACCCAGCTGGAGCTGAAGGGGAACTGCTTGGACCGCCTGCCAGCCCAGCTGGGCCAGTGTCGCCTGCTCAAGAAAAGCGGGCTTGTTGTAGAAGATCACCTTTTTGACACCCTGCCACTCGAAGTCAAAGAAGCATTGAATCAAGACATAAATGTTCCCTTTGCAAATGGGATTTAAACTGAGATAATATGTGCACGCCGGTGTGCAGGAACAACTTCCTAGATTGCAAATGCTCACGTACAAGTTATTGCAAGATAATGCATTTTAGGAGTAGATACATCTTTAAAAATAAAACACAGAGAGGATGCATAGAAAGCTGATAGAAGGCATAACTGAATGTTCAATGTTTGTAGTGTTTTAAGTCATTCATTTCCAAATCTTTTCTTTTTTTTCTTTTGGGGAAAGGGAAGGAAAAATTATAATCACTAACCTTGGTTTCTTTTTAAATTGTTTGTAACTTGGATGCTGCCGCTACTGAATGTTTACAAATTGCTTGCCTGCTAAAGTAAATGATTAAATTGACATTTTCTTACTATATCACCTTTTTTTGAGGTGTCTTGATTTACTTTGCTAAACTGGGGCAATGTTGCTTTAACTCAAACCACTAAAGACACATCAGGTCCAAACTTGTAAATTCAGATTTGCAGAATTATTGATTGCCTTCCTTTTAATATAAAGCACCTCAAATAAGCACTTCTTATAATATTTGACTGGTACCACTGCTTCTGAGAATTGCATTTTATAGATTTTACACTCTTAAAATAAGTCTGGAATGCATTAAAAGTGTGTAGCTTGTTGGGGGTTTTATTTGTTTTTAAAAGATAATTAAAAAAATAGAAAATAGCACTTACCTTAATAATAGCTGTTTTTCCCATAGTCTGGAATTCTATTATATGGTGCATTTTTCTATCAATAATATAGGGTTACCAGTAAATAGAAAATGTTTTTTAAAAATAAATTTATCTGATTATAACCAAAATAAAAATTTTTAATGGTTTAATGATTAACAGTCTTCCAGTATCACCTTTTGGAAAATAACACAAGATCAAAGCAAGTATTATTTAATTTCCTGTCCTGTTCTCACTGTTGAGGGAAAAAATTGAACTTGCATTTCATTGAGTTGGAAAACTCTTAACTTTCCCTATTTATTTTAGTGACAGGCTATATTTCCTGTGTTTGTCTGCAGCTAGGAAGGGGTTGTGTCCAGGGAAATGCTGTCAGAACATACGTTTTAGATGATAGCTGTCCTTTTTTATTTTCTTAAATATTTTATTGGGGAATCAGGGAAGGGGAACAGACAATTTGCTGTCCTTTTGTTCTTCAGTCTAGTTGTGGAGGACATCGCTTCACTGGCCCATGTTGGTACTGTGATCATTGCGCTCTTCCTGGCTGAGGCAGATGGGTCGCCAGCCCCTGCACAGCCGCTTATGGCGGCTCTTGGCAGCTCACACCGGCTGCCTGCCGCTCACGCCGGCTGCCTGCCGCTCACGCCAGCTTCCTAGCCACTCACAGTAGCTTACGGAAGCCCACTACAACCCCACTGCAGCCTACGCCATCGCTGGTGACTCATGGCAGCCCAGCTCCAGGTCGAGCTGTTGTTCACCATCTTAGCTGTAGAGGGCGCAGCATCACTGGCCCTCATGTGGGATCTGAACCGGGGCCCTGCTGCTCAGAGCTGACGTCCCAAGCCAACTCTTAACCAATGCACACTCAGCCGCCTGATAGTTGTCCTTCTTTATCTAACTTACCAACAAAGTGTCTAAATCCATCTTAAAAAATAAAAAAAATTTCCTGCTACCTATTTATGTATTGGCTAGCAAGTATTTCATATCCTTTCTATGGGGGGTTCTTTCTTCAACAGAAAAGAACTGTCTGGTGCTCTGGACGATAAAGAAGAATCCTCTCTATACAAGACTAGATTCACTTAATGACACACTGGGCATTCTCTTGTCACACCTTATTAAGGCTTGAACAATTTTGTAGAGAATGGAAAAAATGAACTCACATCTTTTTTTTTTTCTCCCAAGTACTGGACCCTGGAGGTACTGGTCTGTTGCAGGTGGTGGTAAACCTTTGCCTGCTGTATAGCTTGGAAATACTTGGTGAAGTCTTATCCCCAATCAAAAAGACGGCGGATACTGTGGCTCAGTTAGAAACCGACCCCTGCTCCAGAATCCTGGCCACTCCCTCTCCTAAAAGACTTGAGGCACAAGTCTAGCTTATAAAAGCCCAAGTTTAAAATATCAGAAGACAATGGCCAATTTTGGGAATAAGCAAGTTCTCTCCCGTGTACGTATTTTCCATTTCTCTCTCAGCACTCATTTAATATATTCTCTAGTATAGATTCCACACCTACTTTGTGCCTCACCAGTTCAAAGAACTGGGGATTCAGTGTTGGAATACATCACAGCCCCTGGCTACATGGAGCTTCATTGGAAACGGGTTGACAAATACTAATTATGCAAATAATACACAGGATTCATTACAATTGTAATATAGATGATGTACAGAATCTGTGAATGAATAATGGCTGGGAAGGGGAAAAACATTAAAGAGGAGTTTCAGGGAAGTTTTGTCTTATAAACCGCCTGTAAACACTCCCACTGGACTCGACTCACCCCCACCAGCTGCATAGGGCATTGTTCACCCTACTTAGTAATGCCCACACCAGAAATTGGTACAGCATTTTTAGAAGGATGCCACAGTGTCCTGTTTGTGAGAGAAAGAGGTCAGATCTTATGATCCTTGCTTTACAGACTAGGAAACTTGTCTTCCTTTCTTAACAAATGCATGTTTTTTTTCAAGGGCACAAGTGGCAGGTCACCCACTGCTTACCTCGCTTTTCAGAGAGCTGAACTGTAGGAGCTGGAGTCCATGCAACACTCCCAAAGCTTGACCACTGCCAGCTGCCCAGAGGCACCTGTTTCCTAATCAATACTTGGGGTTCAGTCACTTAGAACTGATTGGTGTTGCATGCCTTCAAACAATATCAAGGGATACCTTTTCTCTTACCCAGACTTCTGTTGACTTTATCAGCTCCTAATGATTTCCTTGAACTCTGAAGAGTTCATGGTCAATTGATTTAAATGTCACATTCCTTGCCACTGTTTGCAAGTAGCAATATTTTAAAGGCAGTTTCCTAAGAAATGCTGATTCATCTAACAGACTAAATGTGCTGGGTCTTAGAGTCTCAACAAAACAGCAGATGAGACTATGGGCCCAAATATACTACTAACCCATGTGTTTTCACAAATTGATGTTGGCACTGCACGCACCAGACGTGGGGGGAAAATTTACACGTTTTGGCTAACTAGTATTTTCATATCTTTTCCAAAGTCCCTTAAACCATCTAAAGAAAATCATTTTAAAGTACCTTTAAATGTTCCATGTCTCTGTGAGTCCCACAAAGGCTGAGAGGATCTGATTTACTTTTCCTGTTTGACTTTTTGCACCAGCATTCAGTTGGCTCAGCAGAGAGGATTTTTTCAGGGGGTCAGAAAGATGAGCTGAAATTGTTAGAGGGACCCCAATCTTAGTAGGAGAGATTGAGCAATTTAATAATAGATAAAAAAGAGTTCATTCTATGTACGTCCTGGCCTCCAGGTCTTAAACCATTTGACACTTTTCATATATAAAGGGGAAAAAAAAGTCCTATGTTTTATTAATGTTACCAGTACCACTTTCTCCAGCTGCCTCCCCTGGACTCTCTTTCACCCAGCAGCTCAACTCCAAGTTGCTGATGGCAGCAAACCCCAACATGCCCTTGGGACCTCCGCCCCGTAGTTTCCATTCACCTTGCTGAACAAAAGCCAGAGTCCTGTCCTCTTGCTAAGATTTCTGGCAGCACTTGCGTCAGTAATTCACTCCAATAAAATGGTCCCTTTATCAACAGAATCCCTAAACAAAGGCTGTACTGACAAAAAACCCCTTTCATGAGAAGAAGAAGGGGGGAGAAAAAGAAATGCTGGAAAACAGTTTCCAATGCCCTCTAACTTGTGACTGCGACACAAAGAAGTGGCCCCGTCTGGTCCTGGCCAGCTGTGACTCTCCTAGGACAAGTGCATCAGGTGTTCAGAGTGGTGTCTGCTGCGGGGGAGGGACAGAAGGACAGCCGGCCACAAACCATGGCCTCCAGTCTGGCCTAGCCTGAGTTGGCCATCATGTCCGTCTCCGGCATCAGGGGAATAAACCCCTTAGCTCATATGTCTTAAAACTCCCAAGAAGAGGAGCTGTCCTGGTTTCATCCCTCTGCCTCTGGGAATGTAGTGTACGATTGTCCCAGGTAAGTGTTGTCTTTCTTGTGGAAACGCACAAGATTTTCTGCTCAGTCACCCCTAAAGGTGTCTGTCTCATCGGCTCACATCCCCCACTCTCCGTCCCACTGCTGTGCGGCCCCTGATGGTCAGAACTGCCCCTGTCCTGCCTGGGGTCTCGGTGTCTCCTTTTGTTACTGCTAAGAGTCCAGGCTTGCACCGAGAGCCTGGGTTTGAATCCTGTGACTCAGCTGTAGGAGCAGAGCAAGCTGCTCAACCTCCCTCAGCCTCAGGGTATTTGTAAATGGGACTCATAAAAGTGCCTACCAATGGTGTGTTTTGTGAAGATAGAGCGAGGTGGTTTTATTTAAGATACGGTGCCTAGCAGATAGTAACTATGCCATAACATTCTGTTGTTAACACTTTTACCCTCAACTGTGACAGAGACCATTAGCCATTCCTCATATACATTCTCTCTTTTCTTGGTCATGCAATTTTCAGGGGATACTTGGGAACACAGAATAAAACGTGTATAAAATAAAACATGACTTGGGGCTAGATATGGCCATGTAACTAAATTCTAGCCAAAAAAGTGGGAATGGAAGTGGGATGTGCAATTGCTGTATCAGGCCCTTAAAA
Source organism: Hipposideros armiger (assembly GCF_001890085.2). Taxonomy (NCBI): domain Eukaryota; kingdom Metazoa; phylum Chordata; class Mammalia; order Chiroptera; family Hipposideridae; genus Hipposideros; species Hipposideros armiger. Next base: position 716,065 of record NW_017731711.1, read on the forward strand.
GAAAGGGCATGCTGTCCCCTTCCCCATGCCTGCTGGTTAAACTGCAGACATAAAAGAGTCCAGTGCACACTGCAGACCAGGCATGGCCCAGCAGCAGGACAGGAGAAGCCTGGGCTCCTGAGAATTGCAAGGAGCGGGGTTCCATAAAGGGAAGAAACTGGCTTGGTTAAGCCTCTATTGATGAGGGAGCTCCGAAACACGCAGCAAGTTCTAAAGATCTTGCTACTCAAACTGCTGTGCAGGAACAGGCCTTGGGAGCTTCTTAGAATGCCGAATCTCAGATCCCTCCCCAGACCTGTTGAGTCAAAATCTGTATTTTAACACAGTGAAATCCAGGTAATTTATAGGCCTGTTAAAATTTGAGAATCATTGTCCTAAACAACACACCTGTGAAGAACCAGTCAGCTGGTCAGAGGACTGGGAAGAGGATGGTGCTGATGACCAGTGGGTTCTGCCTCTCCCTTCAAGCCTTTTGCTGGGCTCTGGTAGGGGAGGAATTGGGTTTTTGCTGGTACCCATGGCTTATACCAACTTCCAGCACCTCCACTCCTCCCCCAATTGCTCCTGCTGGCAACCATGCCATTCATATCACCACAGCAACCACAGGAAGGCAAGGTGATAGTCAAGCTGCCGTTGTTCACTGCTTGAAGAGGTGGGAGTAATATATATCATTCTTCCAGGAGCCTGAGGTTTTGAAGGTCCTGTAACTGCTCTAATGACATGCACTCATGCTCGGCTCATGGACACCCTTCACAAACCTGAGTCGCTTAACAACCCCATTCCAGCAGTTAACCTTCAGGTTGGGTCTGGGTTGGCTGCTTAAAGCTCACTCAACCATGGGATAACCTCATTTCAAGCCTTTTCAGAATGTCCTTGGGCAACTGCCAAATAGCCTGGCATGAAGTAGTTGGCTGGAGTAATTTCTGGGGAAGACCCACCCAAAGGTATCACCCAGGTGTAATGCCAAACTGTAGATACTGCAAAGAAATCTATTTTTTCAATATGACACAGGAGAAGTATGAATAGTAGCCACATAACTCAGTACTTTAAAATGAAGTACCACCTGGATGGAAACCTCTTCAACTTGGATCCCCAAGGGTTTAACCCAAATCTTTCCTGCAGCTTAGGCCTGCTGGCTCCAGAGAGCCAGACTGGTTGTGGTGGGATGTAGCTGGTCACCATCCAGATGACAACCCTTCATCTTCTTGAAGATGGCTATTAAGTCACTCATCGTCTCCTCTTCCCCAGGATGTTGTGAGATTAGGTCAGCATGGTGCCCAGAGCTCCCTGGAGATAAACGGTGCAGAAATACAGTTTGCTATTAATTTATCACGGTAGGCAGGAAATTCAGTTGAAGACAGTATTTTCATCTCTGCCTGAGAAGTAGTTGACACATATTCAATACTACACTTTCCACTTATCAATTCTAAGTGACTGCTATCCGTTAGGGGATTCTGTGTTTCAGGTTTCCATTTCTGAAGGTGGCATAAAACATTAGGACTGGACAATATAAGTAGCAATAATAGCTCAGACTATGCTAGATGAGCACTTGACTTACTCTGACTTACTTGTCACAGCAGGCCTGGGAGGTGTGAATTATCCCCATATTACAGATGAAGAAACTGAGGTTAGGCACTCTGCCCAAGGTCACCTAGCCAACAGGAAATGGGGGCACTGCTAAATCAGTCAGTGTGCGTATCTTATCACTTAATCCTCACAGGACCACTAAGAAAAAGGCATTATCCCCATTTAAAAGATGAACAAACAGTAACTCAGAGGATAACAACCTCAAACTCAGGTGTGCCTACAACCAGAGCTCTTCCACCAGACTCCAGGGCAGATGGCTGGTGCTCTGTCAGCAATTCAAAAAGGGGTTTTGAAATCTGTGTTGGCATCCAGTTACATAAATTTGCCCCAAGCTAGGATTTTCCTTCATTCTTTGGTATTAGAAGCCTTTGATGTGTCTCAGCATCTGCCCTTAGCATTATTACGACTTGTTTCCTTTGTTAGGCTGTCTGACAGTCATGAAAGGGCAATCCACCCAAGGTAATGTAATTATTTTCCTTCACCAAATGCTCAAGGCATGACCGCCTTTACTCATGGTCATTTACTCAGAAATGAAAAAGCTCTGTCTCAGCTGTTTGACAGAGTAAATGTGGTGGAGAATGACATTCAACAGGTCCAGAAAGGTGGGTGCAGGAAAACACTGTAACATTTGCTAGGCCCTCCGGGCAGATGTGACTTTTCTTTCCAGCATGCCATTTCAGACGGATTCTCAAGCTGTTACCAACCCAGGCGGCACTGGCGCCTGCATCATCCTGACCTTTGTTTTTACTGGATCTTTCTTCTGTTGACAGTCACTGTGCTCCACCATCGGAGCTAGGACAAGAATCAGATATTTCTGGTCCAAGAGGAGAAAGAACCCAGCTTTACATGGAAGAAACTGATTAGAAGAAAGAAGGAATGAATGAAGTCAAGGAAACTAACATTCACACCCCTGTTGATACTTTTGTATCCCACCCCCACCCCAACGACAGCTCGACCTGGAGCTGGGCTGCCATGAGTGGCCAGTGACAGTGTAGGCTGCAGTGGGGCTGCAGTGGGCTGCCCTGAGCTACTGTGAATGGCTGGCAGCCAGCGTGAGTGGCCGGAAGCCAGCAGCCGGTGTGAGCTGCTGTGAGCTGCCATGAACGTTTTTAATATTTTTAATATTTTTAAAATATTTTTCCTCCCTTCCTCCTTCCTTCTTTCCTTCATTCATTCTTTCCTTCCCTCCCTCCTTCCTTTCTTTCTTCATTTCTTCTTCATTGTAATTTGTTCTAATGCTTTACCTAAAGCAAACTCAATTTGATGGAGTGAATTTTAACCAAAACATGAATTATCATTTGAAAAACATTTATGTATGTTCTATATTTTTGACCCCTTGTAGAAGTGAGTAGAGCTGTTACAAGATAACACAACTCTTATACAATCAATATAAGCAGAAGAATATTCTCATTTACCAGGACTAAAATTAGAGTCAGTAGTGACCAAGAAAGTCTGCAGATGGAGCAATAATAAGGAGCTCAGAAGAGGCCTGGGAAAAGGCAGGGATGTTGTAAAATATTGTAAACAGTTATTCTATTATTTACAGAATAAAATTAGCCCCATGACACATCCTAAGTATGGCCTCAGTTATTCCACAGGCCAGAGCTAAAGACATAGTAAATAACATGTGTGCTCAATTGCAACAAATCAGGACCTGTTACAGTTGCTTTGGGGAAGATTACAAGAGGTTGTAAGCTAACTACTCAGACTGAGTTCTTAGTTGCTAAAACTTTCCTAATTGTATGAAATTAAATTAATTTTCTTGGCCTCAGACTTAATTCCATGTGTATAAACAGACCCTCCTGCCAACAGTTCAACCACCTGCTCTTTGTCACCAGAACTGAGAAGCTGGAGTCTGGTGGCTATGGTTCAAGTTGCTGGAACTGCCTCTCAGGCAAGTTACCTCACGTGCGTGTGCTTTGGTTTCCTAATCTGTGAAATGGGTTAATGATAGTATGGACCTCATAGCACAGTTGTCTGAATTCAATGAGTTAACACAACTCGTATGGAGCACTTAGGACAATGTCTGCCATATTGAGTGTTTAATGTTTCTGTTGCTTTCATTAATAATGTTTCTAAAATGTTTGTGAGCTGTGTCCAGAGCAAAAAAATATATATAGAAAATAAAACTAGTCAAGCGTAATATTATACTAGAGCTAAGGATATGAACACTGCCCAAGTAGGAATAAGTGTGCTTTCCTCTCCTTTCAAAAGCCAGCAAAGACAAGCCATTGGGGACTTAATGTCTCATAAGCAGCATTTTATACATTTATAAATTTGTTTATTTTGCTTAGCAAATCAGAGTAACCAGACTTTGTATTATTAAGAACCCTCTTCGGTTGGTTGTAAATGTTTCTAAGTAGTCCTGTAAACTTGGGTCAGACCCAATGATCCATCTGGCCAAAGGCCTAAAGACAGATTTCCAAAGAATAGCTACAAGGAACTCTGTCTTGGGCTAATTGATTGGGCCCACAATAAAAATGTTGACTATTTTAGCTGCACAGGGTATAAGGAATTGGTTGCTGGTATAGGGGAAGGAAAAAAACAAAACTATTTTCCCTTTATCCATCTTAAGTTCATTGACCAGACCTTGTAAATTAGACTGACAAAAGACGTTAACAGGAGAAAACAAACAGTAGTTTATTAACAAGTGCATTGTGCATAAATGTGGGAGCACCCTGAGATGAGTAACTCTCATAAGGTGTGATTAGAACTTGGGCTTATATAACATTTTAGGAAAAGAACAATAGATTTTTTAAAAGATTTTTTTATTGGGGAATTGGGGGAGGGGAACAGACAAGTTGCTGTCCTTTTGTTCTTCAGTCTAGTTGTGGAGGATGTCGCTTCATTGGCCCATGTTGATATTATGATCATTGCGCTCCTCCTGGATGAGGCAATTGGCCACCAGCCATTGGACGGCCGTTCATGGTGGCTCACGGCAGCTCACACCGGCTGCTTGCTGGCTTCCGGCCGCTCACGCTGGCTGCCAGCCACTCACAGAGCAGCCCACTGCAGCCCCACCGCAGCCTACACTATCACTGGCCACTCATGGCAGCCCAGCTCCAGGTTGAGCTGTCGTTCATCATCTTAGCTGTAGAGAGCAGCATCACTGGCCCATGTGGAATCCGAACCGGCAGCCCTGCTGCTCAGAGCTCACGCTTCTAAGCCAACTCTTAACCAACAAGCCACTTGGCTGGCCCCAAGAACAATAAATTTTTAGAGAAGTGACAAGACAAAGGAAAAGGGCTTTGAGCTTCTTAGGGGTGGTAGGTTATGGGAAGGCAAATATATGGGGAAACTAATGGGAGATAAGGGCTAGTTTTAGCAAAGCTTGTTTTGTAGATTCTTCTGGTGCTATCTCTGAGCTGGTAGGGGTCTAGAGTTGTCTCCAGTGATTAATTTCTGTTCTTCCTGGTACAGAGGAGAGACAGGACACCTTTTCAAATTTGCATCCTGCTTTTAAGCAAATAGGGGTGGGCAGAGAGCTTGTTTTATATTTGCTTCTCCTCAGTTGCCATCAGCTCAAAATAAATCCTATGTCAAAGGGGCATATTTTGGGATCACATATTCTGCCACCCTTCACTTGCCTCATCAGTATTTTGTATTTCTTTTTGGTTAACTTGAAACTTATATTAAGGCTGGTCATTGGGGCTGAAAGTATTCAACCTTTTCTAATCTATTCAAGAAGATGAAAAATCATCTCTGTGATCACAAATAGTTGGTCATTACTTCCTTTAAAGAATTTGTTTCAAATATTCATATGTGTGCCCTATTTTTAAAATACCTAATTCATAAAATGCCAAGGTTACGGAAAAAATCATTTAGGGGATGATCATTTGTAAAACAAAAGGAATATTTCTTTCTGTTCATCAGGGTTAGCTCCTCTTGGACGCCAAAAAAAAAAGTGGGTTATACACAATGTTTAGGAAATGCACTGTTGGTTATAGCAAAGCACACTTACACTTTAAACAGAGTGCTTATTTTATTTTATTTTTTTAAAGATTTTATTGGGGAATTGGATGAGGGGAACCAATAAGTTGCTGTCCTTTTGTTCCTCAGTCTAGTTGTAGAGGACATCGCTTGACTGGCCCATGTTGGTATTATCATTGTGCTCTTCCCGGGTGAGGCAGTCACTCGCCGGCCATTGGACGGCTGCACACGGTGGCTCACAGCAGCCCACGAAAGCTCACACCCGCTGTTGGCCAGCCTCACTGAAGCCTACACCGTCACTGGCAACTCACGGCAGTCCAGCTCCAGGTCAATCTGTTGTTCACCATCTTAGCTGTAGAGGGTGCAGCGTCACTGGCCCTCATGTGGGATCCGAACCGGGGCCCTGCTGCTCAAATCTAGCGTCCAAGCCAACTCCTAACCAACATGCCACTCGGCCGGTGCCAGAGTGCTTATTTTAAAAGTACCCTCTGCCCAGGCTTGCATTGAGCATTTTTGCCTATTTATTGATCCCTGTGCAAGCAAAAAGAAAATGTGAATAGAGCTTTTCACAAGATAACACAAATCACAACCTTTCCATTGCACTTCTAACTCTACCAGTCCCAATCAATACTCAGATATATGCGTAAAAAATGAGATGTAAAGGGTTATCTGAGAACCTGTGAGATCTCAGCTGTATTTGAAGATTCAGCTCAATTTATTACATTTTTTAAAACTAGAAACAGACCATGAGATATGCAGAGCTTAAATAGAGCAGACTTTTACTGTTTTCTTATGTGAAAAATCAACCTTCCACTACACCCATTCTTTGTTTTAAAGATCCCTTTTAGAATTCAGTTATACCAACAAAGAAAGAGAGTGAGAATGGGGAGAGGGGTGCAGAATAATTTAGGGAGAATCTTCAAGTTAGTTCATTCATTTCTTCAAGCAACAATTTAGTGCCTACCTTATATAAACAGGGTAATGTGCTAAGTGGTGGGGTAAATCAGATGTACTTGATTCCTATCAAGGGAGAATTCAATCCGTGCTTTGTTTTTTGTTCTTGCTGCACCCTCTGCTCCCTGCCCTCATCTCTGGCCAGGCAGCACTCCACAGAAGTGCAATTACGAATGGGAGAACAGTCAAAGAACACAAGTCCTCAGAGAATGCAAGGGCAGTGGCATGGTGAGACCTGCACCTCTAATCAGATGCAACCTCTCCGCCCACCCTTTTTTTCCTCTCTCCCCCTCCACTCTTTCCTCTGTACCCACATGTTGGCATTCAAGGACACAGCTTGTACTTGTTTTCTTATTCTCATGTAGTCTTCTAAGTGTTCTGATATCTTTATTTTTTCTGATGACAGAAGTAACACATGTTCATCGTTACAAAAAAGTCAAGTATTACAGAAATGCATGTCCTTTGAAACCATGTCCCTCCACCCCTCAAAACCCTGCACAGGCTTTCCTTTTAATTTAGAGTAAAATGCAAAGTCTTTAAAGGGCCTCCTGATTTGCATGCCCCTCACCCACCTGACCCCTTGTCCTCCAGTTCTGCCCTCACTGGAGTCCAGCATTGCAGCCTTCTAGCGTGCCTGAATTTCGGGGCCTTGGCACAGCTGTTCCTTCTGCTGGAATGCTCTCCCCAGATATGTGCATGGCTTCTGTCTTAGTCAGCTTGGGCTGCCATAACAAAATACCATCAATTGGGTGACTTAAACAGCAGAAATTTATTTTCTCACAGTTCTGCAGAAGTGCAAGTCAAGGTTCTAGCTGATTTGGTTTCTGGTGAGAATTTTCTTCTTGGCTTGCAGACAACCGCCTACTTGCTATGTCCTCACGTGACCTTTCCTCGGTGCAACCTCATGACTTTCTTTAACCCCAGTTCCTTCCTTAGAGGCCCCATCTTCAAATACAGCCACACTGGGGTGAAGGCTTCAACATAGGAATTTGGGGAGAACACTAACATTCAGCCCACAGCAGCTTCCTTCTTCTATTCTTGTTGACTATCACCTTCTCTGAGTGGCTTTCTGGGGCCTCCTCTTAAAAACACTGAGTTCTTATATCTCACAATCCTGTGGGTCTGCTGAGTTCACCGGGGGTCCATGAGCTCAATCATCTGGTGGTTCTACTGGGACCAGAGGGAGTATGCTTACCTCACCCGTATGGCCTGGCCTCAGTGCTGCTGATGGCAAGTTCTCTCTTCATGGGATATCGAATTCTTTTGCAGTCTAGCCCGGCTTCCTCACACAGCAGCATAAATGTTTCAGAAGAGCAAGTGTGGAAGCTCCAAGGCCTCTCAAGTCGTGGGCTCCTGATGAGCGAGTCATGAAGAGCAGAGTCCATTGCAAGGGGGTGTGGACACAGGACAGTCTGATTGATCAGAGGCCACGATTGTCACAATCTGCCACATCATCCTATTTAAAATCACAACTTCACTCTTACTTTTTTCACTGTTAGTACCTTGGCTAGCAAACTACAGATTCTACACAAATAGAGATATTTGTCTCGTTTTGATCACTAATGCATCTCGCCTAGAATAGAACCTGCTTATGGTAGGTGCTTAATATATATTTGTTAAGTGACTGAAAACATTAATTTAAAAATGTTTTTCAGAACACATCATCTTTAATAAGTTTATAACGTTGGGCGTACTTTTACTGTTAAAAGGCACTTTCCCATAAAATTATCCCATTTTACTTTTCACAATAACCTCCTGAGGCAGGCAGGATAAGTATCATTACTCCTACTTTATAGTTTATAGATGAGGAAACTGATGCCGAGAGAGGGTGAGTGACTTGCGCAAGGTCACACAGCTGATTGGAAGAGATCTCTGATTTTATGTCCCAGGTTTTCTACTAGCTATCGTGCAAATTTCCAGGTGAAATGCACCCTCTGCCTCTTATATTTCTCCTGCCAGGGCTTTGTGCTTGGGAAACTCAGGAAAGAGTTTTGGTTACACAGCTGGCTACTGGCCGTGGGGCCAAGAGGACAAGCATTACCTCTGAAATCTCCCCATGGAGGCCAAAGCCTAAAGGTCACAATGATCCAGAGCTATCAAGACACTGGAAGGTAAAGCTGTCAGGACTTATCTTTATGGACTTCGTCCTGGACTGCACTGCACTGTTTGTGTAAAGTTAAACTTTAAAGCCGCATGTCTAACCAGTGGTTGCTGGGTTGTTACAGCCTGGATTAAACCTTGGTTTAAGCCTGCAGGGAGCAGCAAAGAATCTCCTCCAAGCTTTGAGCTGCTGCTCCAATCAGAGAAGGTCTGGTTAATGAGCAAATCCGAATATTAAAGGGAAACGATACCAGATGGAGAAAGTACTCAACTCTGTATATTGAAATATGTTTTGATGCCTTTAGGGGTGGGGCAGAAGCCTTGACTCCTTAAGAAAAGCTTCTTGAGAGACAGCTTGCAGAATATAGCAAGTTATCATTAAAGAAGTTAGTTTTAAAATAGAAAGTTGTATTCTTTCTGTTTCATTCTCTCTCTCAACTTGTCAACTTGTCATGATGTTTTTTTTTATAATTTTTTTTTTTTAGATTTTTAATTGGGGAATTGGGGAATGGGAACAGTGTTGGGGAATTGGGGAAGAGGAACAACCAAGTTGTTGTCCTTCAATCTTAGTTGTGAAGGGCGCAGCTAGCTCAGCTCCCAAGTCCAGTCGCCATCTGGCTGCCCATCAGCAGCTCAGTGGCAGCTCAGCTCGGGCGCAGCTCACTGGCCCATGTGGGAATCGAACCAGTGACTCCATTTCTCAGAGCTCGCGCTCTTAGCCAACTGAGCCACTTGGCTGGCCCATGATGTTTTTAATTTGCTATTTAATGTCATTCTAAGGAAAGGAAAATTAAAAATTTATATTACTATAAATTTTACCATCTATCGTTATGTTATACAATGTCCATTCTAAATGCAAATATAGGGCATTAAATTTATCTGCAAGATTAGTGAAATTACACAACTTGTGTTTTGTAGCTCAAACATCAATGCAGATTTTGTTCTTACCAAAATAGTAGAAATGCTGCACAAAACTAACTCAACTGTTTTTATTTCATCTGTTGATAGGCACACCAAAACTTTACATTTGGTTTACTATTGAGTAAAGAAAGACTCGAAAGGAAAAGGAACTTTGGGTTGCTATCTTTCCCTTTCTTTCTATAATCATTTTCAGCATAAGTGATTGGCTAATACAAGGAAGTAACATAAGTAAGAAAAGATATGATAGGGTTCTTGAGTGATTTGTTAAATAGCTAACATTTGCATTTAGAGCTCCATTACATTCTGCATTCAAATCAACTTCTGGTTCAAATGGATATCAAAGTCTCTCAGGACTGTGAGTGACCCCACCCCTCCCTTTCCTCCATTACAGATGGAACTCATGCACCTTATGTTTGCCTTGAGTCTCACTGAACTCCCAGGCCACACTGGGGATCCATGGGAATTCTGTGCTCATGGGCTGTGAAGAATTCTACATGTGACTGGAGTGGCATTAATCTCGTCAGCTCACACACATCACAGCAGCATGACTTGTTAAATCCAAGTTCAAAGACAAAATTATTAAAAACCTCAGGGTGGCGACCGCAGAGCATTAAACCAAATGTGGTGTGGCTGTACAGGTCTTGCAGGGCCTTGCTTCTGTTTGTAGACACCAAGGGGAAGGACAGTTTGCTTCTGGAGCTGTGACACACATCCTTCCACCTGCACTCTCCCTTGTTCTCACCAGAGTCTCCATCTTTGGCCAGGAGGGTGTTAATGTTTGTTTATGAAGTTATGTATCCTGAAAGGGATCAGGAAAGGGAATTAATCTTTTCTTAATTCATTCAATACATAGGTATAGATTGCCTACTGTGTGTCAAGCACAAACTCCCGATGTTTAATTATTCAATTTGACTCTCAATAGAACCTTAGGTTTTATGGTTCAGGTCTCATAAAAATAGAAGCAACTGAACATGGTATGGACACTGAACATTCAGATATTCTTGCAAATACATGTCCTTTGAATGCATCCTGTGCCCCTCCAAGATATGCCAGGTAGAGCTTGGCTTGAGCATAATCAATAAATTTTAATGCACATTTTTGCCCTTAACAATTGTCATGTTTCAGCAATATTTCTTTTTTGATTAACTGCTTTTATATATTAATTTGTTTTATGTATGTTTGTTAACTTTTTATTATGGAAAATTTAAACAATGTACCAAAGTAGAAAGAATCTTGTAATAAACCCTCATCCAACTTAACTAAATCAACTTATGACCAATGATTTTCATCTGTAATATACCTCTACATATTTTCACAGATTATACTTTTAATTTTTTTTCAACTTTTTATTTGGAAAAATTTCAAATCTTCAGAAAAGTTGTAATAGTATAAGAACACCCATATATTCTTTACCTAGGTTGCCCAATTTTTAACCTTTGCCTCACTTGCTCTTTCTCTCTCTCTCTCTCTCTCTCTATATATATACACACACGCACATACGCACACACACACACACAGAGGGTTCCAAAAGATGTATACACATTTTAAGAAAGGAAAAAAACTGTATTAAAATTATGCTGATGGTAACCATTTTGAGCACCTCTTGTAATTGCAGAAGTCATATGTGACTTGTATTCATCTTTTGTTATTGGTATATATTGAGTATATACCATTTATACATATATATATGCATAAATGTATGTATGTGTGTGGGTGTATGCATGCACACACAGTGATATGCTGATAAGATTTTAACGAGTGGCTCTTGGGCCCAGGTGGGGAGGAAGAGTCCTAGTTTTGTGTTTGCTGTCTTCTGTGGTATGCAAATACATCCACCATGGCTGAGTTCAAGCTACCAACAGTTTAATCATTTATGTAATAATTATATATGCATGTATAACAATGTAAAATATATATGGTGTTTAAGTTTTGGTTTTGGTTATGTTTTTCTCAACCAGTTGAGAGTGAATAGCAGATATTGTGACATATTACAAGAAAATTGCTTGATGTGGAAAAATTCTCACACATCTGGTGTCAGAAGTAATGTGGTATGGTAGTAGTGTGAGAGTAAGTGAGAGACCCAGGAATGAGGTTTTCCATTACACAGATATTAACATCCTTTTTCCTTCTTAATGGTTACTAATTGGTGATGAGTTCCAAGCAGTACAATAGGAAACATAAAGCTTCAATCTTCAGTATTTTATAAGCTCTAGAAAGTGAGAAACTAGCATGGTTCATACCAAGTTGGGGAGCTTGATGTGATCTCTTACTTGCCTCTGCAGTCCTATCCTATGCAGTCTTTTGCAAGGCCATTTCATATATTACCATCTCATCTTCCAAGGACAGCCTTCTTTCCTTCCTATCATTCTTCCATCTTTCAATCCTTCCTCCCTTCTTTCCATCCTTTCTTTTTTTTCTTTTTTTTCAAGATTTTTATTGCGGAATTGGGGGAGGGGAACAGCGTTGGGAAGTTGAGGAAGGGAAACAGACAAGTTGTTGTACTTTTGTTTTTCAGTCTAGTTGTGGAGGACATCGCTTCACTGGCCCATGTTGGTATTATCATTGTACTCTTTCCGATTGAGGCAGTTGCTTGCCAGCCATTGGATGGCCGCTCAATCCAGCTGCCAGCCACTCACTGTAGTTCATGGCAGCCCACTGCAGCAGGGGCTGCAGCCTACACTCGTTACTGGGAGCTCACAGCAGGCCAGCTCCAGGTCAAGCTGTTGTTCACCATCTTAGCTGTAGAAGGCGCAGAGTTACTGGCCCATGTGGGATCTGAACCGGCGGACCTGCTGCTCAGAGCTTGTGCTCCCAAGCCAACTCTTAACCAATGAGTCACTCGGCTGGCCCCTAGATTTATGTTTTAATCAATAAGATGTAAACTCAAAAAAATAATTGTATTTTTGGTAAATGGAAAAGGGAAAATAATCAAGAATTACTTGCTTCCAAAAGACCTGTTTGTATATGTGCTGATGCAAATTTTATGTAGTATCTGACATTAAAATGAAGGTAGAAAGGCAAATGCATCTCAGAATTTAGAATCATTGGTAATGTAGCATTAAAGAAAAAAAAAAAAAGACTACCCTGATAAATGGTGGTGGTTCTCTGGCAAAAGATGTTTTGCATTATAATGCAAGTTAAATAGAATAGTTTGCCTAAGACTGGAATTTTCCAATGGAAGTAGGTAATTTCTTAGAACAGTGATGGATGGAAAGTTAGGGTATTTCTGAAGACCCATTAGAAAAATATAGTGTTTTGCTCTCAAAGATTGCTTCTTTTTGAGTTCCCATGAATGATTTCTGTCATTTGAAAGAGTTTACGAAAAAGTTAGGTTTGTTTGTTTGTTTTATCCATCTGAGCCTCTAACACATTATTTTTTGTATCAGTAATATGCTCATATTTTCAGTTGAAAGAATGGTTAAGATTGAATTATTGTTCAACACTTTTTTTTTCTTTTGAAGTCGTTTTTTTCCTTCAAGAGCTTGCTTTGTCACTGTCAAGGTTAAGTGAAGTAACTATTGAAGGAAGGAACAGAAAGAATTTGGAAAGCTTTTCCATAAACTCTGAACCTCAGTGACCTATCCCATGAGAATCCCTGGTAGGGCTCGTGGTTTGTAGGATAAATCATTTTGGGAAATGTTTTCTTCCTTTGCTGTTAGGTGGACATGGCGAAAGAAATAATACTCGTTGTGTCAACCTTTGTTCTAGCATGATTTCTTAAAGCAAGGTTTTAGAAACCATGGGAATTTCTCTCCGAATGATACAAAATTGCATTTTCACTACCCAGTACTGCACATAGCAGATACGTAGTAGACTTGAATTAAATTGCATTGAATTCCAAGAATCTTCTAGAAATCTTAGATTGGTTCCTTTCATCTTGCAGGTAGTGAACTAGAGTGGAAGGGGAGGAATTGAGAGTCTAGCTCCTAGGCAAAAAGACACATGATTAGAAATCTCATTATTTCCTTTGAAACTGAAGATCTCAGTTTCTTAAGGACAGTTTATAGATCAAGGCCCTGTATCCATAAACATTCCCCTTGCAGTTATTTTGCTAATTCTACATGTGAAGTTCTAAGTTTCTATTTATTGCTGTGACAGAATAAGCAGAGATTCTCCCCATCCCCACTACAGGGGGGGAGAAATTTGAGGATCAACAAATTCTATCATAGGAAGTAAACAAACACTCTCAACTGAGGAGGGGCCTTTGCAGTGAAATAGATCCAGCAAGGAAACAAAAACTACTTTACCCCAATAAGGCCAGAGTTTTAATAATAGGGTCAGGCAAGAATATGTTATGTTAATAGGTTGAAAAATACTTTGCTTCTGTGTTACTGCCCTGCATTGTCTTGGGAAAAAGAATACTGGCCATGGGGAGACATTCGTCCCCAGGTAATTCAAGAGGAAGCTTGCCCCCACCGGCAGCCTTCACTACCTGAGGGTGAAATGCACTGAAGGTACCCCATGTGTTCCACTACAGGACCAACCCACGTTCTCATTTCAGAGCTAACTGCAGGCTGGGCAGAGGACATCTTCCATCAACATACAGCTGAAGCTCAAGGCGTTCATTTTTACTATTTTCCTACTTTCGCATTTTCCAAAATGTCATATAGTTGGAATCGTACAGTATGTACGTATGTACCACAATTGATTTATCCATTCATCTACTGAAGGTGAGAGAAAAAAATATGTGTATAGTTAGTTTGTTGTGTGTACAACAATCTTGGTTGCTTCCAAGTTTTGGTAATTATGCATAAAGCTGCTATAAACATGCATGTGTAGGTTTTTCTGTGGACATAAATGCGTTTTCAACTCATTTGGAGAAAACCAAGGAGCACGATTACTGGATCATATGATAAGAGTATGTTTAGTTTTACAAAAAACTGCCAAACTGTCTTCCAAATGACTGGACCATTTTGCATTTCTACCAGCAATGAACGAGAGTTCTTGTTGTTCTACATCCTTACCAGTATTTCATGTTGTCAGTGTTTTGGATTTTAGCAGTTCTAATAGATACGTAGTGGTATCTCATTATTGTTTTAATTTGCAGTCCCCTTATGGCATATGGTGTTGAGCATATTTTCATACGCTTATTTTCCATCTGTGTCCCTCCAAGTTGTAAGGGACAAACTCTCTGAGTACTTTTCAGAAAATGCCTCTTATATGGGGACTCCCTTTAAAGTACCTCTTTTAGAGAACTCCTTACTCTCCAGTCTCACCTTTCCTCATTCTTCAGGCTTCTTTGATGCTTTATCAGACCAATTTTTGTATGTGTGACACTTTGAAGAAAATATTTTCTAAAGTCTCTTATTAGTGCATATGTTTAAAAAAATGAAATTTTAGACCATTTATGAGAGATTGAGAGATAAAATGTTACCTACCCCAGAAGACCTTTAATGTGAGTATATCAAATAGCTTATAACGGTGACTCACATCACAATTTTTTTCTTAGTTTTTCCACTTCTTCAAATACTTCCTACCAGTTCCTCAAAGCCATCATCCTCCTTCTGATTGTATCCCCTCCCCGCCTTTTAAACTAAGACTTGGCATTTTAATGTACACTTTTATAAAACATTAGAGCCCTCCATTGTAATTCCCCAACTTTCTCTGGATTCACCACATTGATTCATCTCGACGGTTTTTCTGGCCAGAAATAATTGGAAGAATTTATGGATTTAGGTTCACTACAAATTCGTGCCTCCTAAGTTAAACCAGGCCTCATTGCCTTGTCTTGTATGCTCTTTATCAGGCTTCTTATAGCAGTTTAAAATCTTTGCCATATATCTCAAGCCTGTTTTACTTCCAGCACCCTCATTGTTTTTCAAGATGGCTGTCTTACTTAATAGAGGAAAAAGGGGCCATATCTTCATTTTATCACCTCTCCACCTTAGTAATAGTCTTTGTTACATTTCCTACTTCAACCTTTGTTACTTTCCCTACCTCAATCTCTTATTTCCTGTCTCAGAAGAAAAAAAAATGTCACTTACTTTTGTTGTTCTTTATTCCAAAAATCTCCTTTCTCTTCGGAATCTAAGTTTCTGTTCTCATTAAGTCATCCTACAAAATTTTTCCAACTCAGTCTTTTTGAGAGATGACTTTTCACATGTCCTTCTGGGTTAGAAAACTCAAAAGAAAGAGCTCTCTGTATTTTCCATGCTAAAGGACAGACATCTGGGTTTTATCTCTGAATTTCAAGGCCATCTACCACCTGGCCCCATGCTAATATTCCATATAACGCTCTCTCTCTCTCTCTCTCTCTCTCTCATTAGGGTGTTTGTTGTTTAATTAAATGTCCATCTTAAATTCTAATTTTCTCCACAATCCTTAGAATGACTAAATTTCTTTTACATTTCTTTGCTAGACTGTTCACTTGGCATTAGGTAGATGTTTCTTTGTATTGTTATTCATCTTTTTATGTGTAGGTTCTTTTTACCAGCTAGATGGCAAACTCTTATGGCAGAGAACATTCCTTTCATACTTCCTTGAAAACAAGGGGCCTGAATGTTACACATCATTTTTTCTAAGACAGATTTAAAATTTCTCCTGGTAGTTCTTCACTGCTAGCTTGTTTTCTATTAGTTGTCATTTAAATTATTTTTAAAACCTTTATTTTGCTGAATGGTGATGGAAGTGGCTCAGGTTCTAGCTTTGCCTTAGATGCCTAAGGTAATTTGTTGAAACAGCAAATGATGTCTGAAAGATAAATTTCTACCAGCCATGATCCAAAAATGCAGAAAAGACCAAAAGTAAGAGACATAAGAAAATACCTATTCAGCAAGTTTAAAATAATATCCTTCCTGAGAACAGTTTCTGTTCCTGTCCAGTTCACTCAGCATTTCTATTAACATTTAGGAGTACCTGTTGATTATAGATTTCTTTGGAATAGAGATATAGTTTTAAATTAAAAAGAAACTACAGTCTTTAGTCGCCTACCGAATGAAGAACACTCAGGTGGTCTAAGAATGCAAAGCTAATCTGAAAGAAAATACATCTTTCCTATTTTTTGTACATAAAATTTAAGAAGAAACAGTAACTCTTTTATTTATATAGGTATATTCTTTCTCCTGATGGACTTACCAATATGTCCACAATGGGAACATTTTATTGAATAAAAATCTCTATGGTATTAAAAGGCATGCTGCATACTCTACTAGGTGCTTGTGATATACTAAAACCATCAGACATGATCTGGACCTTAAAAAAACTTATGTTCTAGTCAGATAGATAAGGCATGTATGCATATAATTATATGATTTAAAGTGTTACTATAAGAGTTAAAGTGCTAAATGCCATTAGAAGGTGCAGCGAAGTTATTATGGGAATTGAGAGAGTTAGGAGCATTGCTTTCAGCTGCAAGAATAAAAAAGGATTATGGATAACACAATCATTTGAATGGGATTATGAAAACTAGGTAGGACTTGATAGGAATATAAATCAGGATAGGCTACGTTATGGAGCACACACACAAAAAAAATCCCAACATTTTAGTGGATTAACACACATTGATTTCTCATGCAAGTCACATGTCAATACAGGTTGTCAGAGCAACTCTGCACTTCATCGTCACTGGGGGAACCAAACTGATGGTGGCCTTATTTCAACATATGTGGTCCAAGGCACTGTAGCTGCAAATACGGCAAATTGCAGAATGGCTTTTAAAGTCATATCTGGAAATTGACATATATCACTCCAGCTTACATTCCACAAGTTATATAGTTAAACCTAACTCTAAAAAGCCAGGGAGTATAAAGCTTTCATGTGTTATCATCCTTCAAAGGCCTTTTTGGTATTTGAAGCAGCGTAGAAGGATTCTTGGAAAGACAGAGTATGTGTATAATTTGTATGGGGGAAATTACATAATGATTTGAGAAGTCATAATTGTACTAATAATAGTTACTAATAGGTTTAAAAAGTGTTTTTCCTTTTGCTTTTTTAAATAGACTTGTTGGGGGAATAGTTTTAGATTTACAGAAAAATTGAGTGGTAAGTACAGAGTTTCCATATGCTCCTTCATTCCTGCCCCCATCTATACCAGTTTCCCCTATTATTAATATCTTGCATGATTGTGGTACATTTGTTACAATTGATGAGCCAATATTGATACATTATTAACTAAAGTCCAAAGTTTTCATTAGGATTCACTCTTGTGTTATATATTTCTATGGGTTTTGAAAAATGTGTGATGACCATTATTACAACGCCATACAGAATAGTTTCACTGTGCTAAAAATCCACTGTACTCCACTTATTCACCCCTCTCTCCCTTCCCCCGAACCTCTGGCAACTACAACTCTTTTATGCACTTAACAAGAAGAGACAGCAACAACCTGGGAATACTTCCTCTTGTGGGGAATGGGGCAGAGTAAGGTAGTTTTCTATGGCAAAGTGATGGCGACATTACCTAGAGAGTTTAGGACGAGAATATAAGAGGGGGATAGCAGAAGCCTGTGGGGATAGAGTTGGAGAGTAAGACAGCAACCATCTGAGATAGCTTCTGAAGACTTAAATTGTGAGCTTTTGTCCTTTCTGCTCACCTGCACCTTTCCCCATATGGTCTTCGGGAGCAGGTTACTAAGATAGGGTTACAACTACTGGTCCTCCTACTATGAATGATTTTGTAATGCATACCTAACTTTTTTGGTTACTGCTTCATCAGTACTCGGGGAGTTTGGACTCAAGGAGATGGATGTGGATGTGTTTGGGAAAGACAACAAACTTTCTGATCACTTGGTAGGCCCTTGTGGAGATGGGTCTAAGAGAGACACAGGGCAGGTTCTCCCCCATAACTAAGATAAAGAAAAGTGTACAGGCCAGCAGATGACTCCCTAGTCATGCCTTGATCCCCTCTTGAGTGCTGGCAAAGTCCATGCACATTGCAGGACAAGAGGGGATTCCTGGAACACCTTGCTCACGTGACATTTAATTATTACTACAAAGTCTTTTTATTTTATTTTATTTTTAAAAGATTTTATTGGGGAATTGGGGAAGGGGAACAGACAAGTTGCTGTTCTTTTGTTCTTCAGTCCAGTTGTGGAGGACGTCGCTTCACTGGCCCATGTTGGTATTATCATTGCACTCTTCTTGGGTGAGGCAGTCGCTTGCCGGCCATTGGATGGCTGCTCACGGCAGCTCATGCAGCTTATGGCAGCTCATGAAAGCGCACGCCAGTTGCTGGCCAGCCCCACTGCAGCCTACACCGTTGCCGGCGACTCACTGCAGCCCAGCTCCAGGTTCACCATCTTAGCTGTAGAGGGCAGCATCACTGGCCCACATCCGAACCGGGTGCCCTGTTGCTCAGAGCTGGTGTCCCAAATCTACTCTTAACCAACGTGCCACTTCGCTGGCCCCCTACAAAGCCTTTTTAAAAGGAATTGTTGGTGCTGAGTATTCCTTCCACAAACACTAATTAAATGCTTTTAGGATGGCTGGTTGGCTCAGTTGATTAGAGTGCAGTGCTCATAACACCAGGGTTGCTGGTTCGATTCCCACATGGGCCAGTGAGCTGTGTCATTTACAATTAGATTAAAGACAATGACTTGTCTTGGAGCTCATGGGTCTGGGAAAAAACCACACTGTTCCCCAATAAAATAAAATAAAATACATGCCTTTAGATGGCAGACTCTATGCTAAGTTCTAGGAAAATTAATTCTGTTTGGTCTCTGACCTTAAGGATCTCATAATCTACTGAGGAAGACAATCATAAAGAGATCATTCATTTCAATTCAATTAGATTGAAGAAAAGATTAGGGAATAGTCCAGTTTGTTCACCTAAGAAATGGTAAGGATCTAAACAAATGCTGTGGCAAGAAGGATATACTGGATGAAGAAGGCTGAGTCTGAAAGACATTTCTGAAGTAATTTCAAACAGATTTGATAAGCAATTGGGTACAGTGGGAAAAGAGGCAGAGAGTGGTGGGAAGAAGCTCTTGGGCTCCTGTTAAATCATTCTGACCTCATTTATTTAACAAAAATAAAGACGAAGTCTAAACATCAGTATTGTCATCGTGAAAGGAAGAACTGAGATGCTTCTCTGATTTGCTATTGTTATTTACTATTCCACGTGATTATACTTAATTAAATTGACAGTTGAACTATTTTTAAACGTGGTGGCTTTTAATGTGGGTTCCAAGACAAACCAGAGAGTAAAATTCACTTCCAAAGAGCATCAAAGCTGCCCCTGGGTGTTAAACCCTAGACTATCACAACCAAAGAAAAGACTCAGCAGTAGAGATCCAAGATGGCAGAGTAGGTAAATGCTATGCTTGTCTCATCCCATGAACACGTTAAAATTACAACTAAGTTATAAAACAATCAACCTGAAGAACCATTTGGAGTCTAGCTGACCAGAAGTCCTATAACTAAGGATATAAAGAAGAAGCCATGTCAAAATTGGTAGCATGGGCTGAGATGCAAAATGGGCTAGCATGTGGTGGTTGAGAATTGGGAGAAATATCTTAGCCATGGAGGTTTCCCCAGGAGGATTGAGGAACCCAAGATCCAAACCCCAGGACTACTGGTACCAGGAAGAGGAGCCTCCAGACAACTGACTGTGAAAAATGTGAGGTTTCCAGCCAATCATCTAGGTGGGGTGAAAGGCGATTTGAAACTTCGATGTCCTCTTGATACCTGTGTACAAACTCATTTGCTCGCAGGCACTCACCCTGGCTCTGGCAGAGGGACTGTGACTTGAGGGGCATTGGAGACATACGGGGAGAGACTGAGGTGTGTGGCTTTGGAGTGAGGACTGGAAGACAGTCACCATTTTTTGTGTGTTGGGTTCTCCTCCCATGCAGCTGGCAGACAGGAGCCATCATTCCTGAGTTGAGCTCCCCACGCCCCCCTTCACCCCCCCCACACACCCCCCATAGCCAAATCTGACTGAATTGGTCTGGTGAGCTCTGTTTGTTCCACCCTGGTGACTCCTTAGGACCCCACCCCACCCAATTCTTCCAACGTTGAAGGCACTTTTTTGGCAAGCATCCAGTCCTGCTAGCTTCGCACTCTTTCTTGGACAACTATTCGGGGACCACAGACCCCAGGCAGGCTGTGGCTGGCCTCGGTGTTCTCTGAGACTTTTGCTGAGTAGCTCCAGGCTCAGTGCTGGCACAAAACCAGAATGTACATTGACCTGGTGAACACAACTCCTCCCATTCTAGTGACTCTCTGAGATCTCGCCTCATCCAACTTGCGTACTGCACAAGGCTCTATCAGCAGCTGAGGTTTATAGGCAGCCAATAGGTGGCACTGGGCCTTGGGGTATCCTGGCTTTTTGCATAGCTACGCCAGGCTCAGTACTGGTGGCAGCCATCCTTGGTTCCTACATACCTCCTGGTTTAGCACAGCCAGAGACCAACCAGAGATCATTTTGTAGCCCCAGCCAGTCACAGGCTGTGGGTGACCTGAGTCTGCAGTGGAGCTCCTCCCAAGAGGCCCCCAAACCAAAATATTTGGAGGTTAGCTTCAGACCATAGAGCACCACCCAATTAGCCCCACAAGCAGCAAACACAAAGGGCAGTCTTAACAGGTACGAGATCCCACTGGGAAGAATATGGCTCAGTGGGGATGCCCCCTGCACAGCAGCCCCTAAGCTGTGGATGTGGCAAAGGATTGAGAACTTATTTGAAGAAATAATGACTGAAAACCTCCCTAGCCTGGTGAAGGAAAACATACAAGCCCAGGAAGCGCAAAGAGTCCCAAACAGGATGAACCCAAACAGGTCTACACCAAGACACATCATAGTTAAAATGGCAAAGGTTAAAGACAAAGAAAGAATTTTAAAAGCAGCTAGAGCAAGGCAGTTCGTTACCTACAAGGGAGCACCCATAAGACTGTCAGCTGATTTCTCAACAGAAGGGAGTGGCACTAAATATACAAAGTGATGAAAAGTAAGGATCTACAACTAAGATAACTCTATCCCCAAGATTATCACCTAAAATCGAATGACAGACAAAACCTTCCCAGGCAAGGAAAGCTAAAGGAGTTCATCACCACCAAGCCAGTATTACAAGGAATGTTAAAGGAACTTCTTTAGGATGGAAAAAAAATTGAAATTATGAATAATAAAATGGCAATAGCTACATATCTATCAACAATTACTTTCAATGTAAATGGATTGAATGTTCCAATCAAAAGACATAAGAGGTCTAAACGGATAAGAAAACAAAACCCTTACATATGCTGTCTACAAGAGACTCACTTCAGATTGAAAGACAAACACAGACAGAAAGTAAAGGGATGGAAGAAGATATTTCATGAAAAAAAAAATTCTGGGATAGCAATAGTTATACCAGACAAAATAGACTTTAAAACAAAGGCTACAAGAAGAGACAATGAAGGAAGGACCCAGTAATGCCACTTCAGGGTATTTATCTGAAGAAACCCAAAATGCTACTTTGAGGGGACATGTTCATCCATATGTTCATTACAGCATTGTTTACAATGGCCAAGATGTGGAGGCAGCCTTGGTGTCTGTCGATAGATGAATGGATAAAAAAAAAAGGTGGTACATATATATATATATATATATATATATATATATATATATATATATATATATATATATATATATATATATA
>NW_017731711.1:739498-750980 GCF_001890085.2 Hipposideros armiger
CAGCCCACTGCAGCCCCACTGCAGCCCCACTGCAGCCTACGCCGTAGCCGGCCACTCACGGCAGCCCAGCTCCAGGTTGAGCTGTTGTTCAGCTTCTTAGCTGTAGAGGGCAGTGTCACTGGCCCTCATATGTGGGATCCGAACCGGGGCCCTCAGGCGTCCCAAGCCAGCTCTTAACCAACGCGCCACTCGGCCGTCCCTGTACACCTGAAATTAGTACAAAATAATATTGAATGTGAGCTGTAATTGAAAAATTTTAAAAGGGGAGGAGAAAGGTGAAGGGGAATAAGAGGTCCAAATTTCCCGGTATAAAACTAATAAGTCATAGGATTGTAAGATTATAGTTAATAATATTGTGATAGTGTGATACAGTGTCAGATGGTTGCTGGACTTATCATGGTGATCACTTCTTTAGGTATATAAATATTGAATAACTTGGTTTACACCAGAAGCTAATATAATATTGTATGTTATATTTTTAATAAAAATCTTTAAAAGAAAATCAGCCTAGTTAGGGTGGGACAAGGTTCAGGGAACCACTGCAGTTGTGGCATCAAGGCCATAAGTATTCGGTGTCATGAACGAGGGTGTTTTTTGCCTTTTTGGACGAGTATGTGTGTGTATTGGACAGTCTGGGGATTCTGGCAGTCCTAGAAAGGGTGGAGCTGGAGACTCACCTCAGGGAAGGGAAGGAACAAAGAACACGGGCCGAGTAACTTGTCCAACAGTAACAGCAGATACACCATTTTCATCTTGCAAAAATGAAACAAATGTCAAGATGAGGAAACTACATTCTGGACAGTGAAGTGGTCGAGAATATGGGCTCCTGAGTCACATTGGCTCGATTGATTCCTACTCGCCCTGAGGCCCTGGGCTGGCTACCCAAGCTGTCTGAGTGCTTAGCAAGAGTCTGGCACACAGTAAGTACTTAGTAAATATTAGCTCCTACTATTCTAAGTAATTTGGAGCAGGAAAAGGAAATCGGAACTATTTTTCTGAACCTGAACAGAAAGCTATAAAAAAAACAGCTTTTAAAACAGCACTAGACTCTAACTCCAAAAGCATAAGCAACAAAAGAGAAAAATAGATAAATTGGACATCATCAATATTAAAACTTTGTGCTTCTAAGGACATCATCAAGAAAGTGAAAAGACAGCCCAGTGAATGGGAGAAATTTTTTGCAAAACATATATCAAATAAGAGACATGTCTAAAATATATAAATAACTCTTACAATTTAATAATATAAAGACACATAACCTAATTTTAAAAATAGGTACAGGGCCTGAATAAATATTTCTCCAAAGAGGATATACCAATGACCAATAAACACATGAAAAGATGCTCAGCATCTTTAACAATCAGGGAAATGCAAGTCAAAACAACAATGAGACACCACTTCACACACATTAAATGGCTATCATGAAAATGACAAATAACAAGTGTTGGTGAGAATGTGGAAAAACTGAAGCTGTTACACGCTGCTGGTAGGAATGTGAAATGATGTAGCCACTTTGCAAAAACAATCTGGCAGTTCCTTAAAAGGTTAAACATAGAGCTACCATATTACCCAGCAATTCTACCTATTTCTAGGCATGTACCCCAGAGAAGTGAAAATACAGGGGGTGCCAAAAAAATGTATATACATTTTATTTTATTTTAAAAACATTTTATTGGGGAATCGGGGGAGGGGAACAGCGCTGGGGAATTGGGGGAAGGGGAACAGACAAGTTGCTGTTGTTTTGTTCTTCTGTCTAGTTGTGGAGGACGTTGCTTCACTGGCCCAAGTTGGCACCATCATTGCGGTCTTCCTGGGCGAGGCAGATCAGTCGCCTGCCTCTGGATGGCCGCTCACGGTGGCTGCTGGCCGCTCACGCTGGCTGCTGGCTACACAGGGTAGTTTATGGCAGCCCACTGCATTAGGGGGCTGCAGCCTACGCCGTCGCTGGCGACTCATGACAGCCCAGCTCCAGGTCGAGCAGCTGCTCACCATCTTAGCTGCAGAGGGCGGTGTCACTGGCCCTCATATGTGGGATCCGAACCGGGGCCCTCTGGCATCCCAAGCCAGTTCTTAACCATCATGCCTCTCGGCCAGCCCTGTACATGTTTTAAGAAAGGATAAAAGTGTATTAAACTTATGCCAGTGGTAACCACTTTGAGCACCTTTTGTAATTGCAGAAGTCAAACATGACTTGTATTCATCTTTTGTTATTGGTGTATATTATTGCAATTTTAATACAGTTTTTTCCTTTATTAAAATGTCTATACATTTTTTTGGTACCTTCTGTATGTGTCTACACAAAAACTTGTACATGGATGTTCATTAGCTGCATTATTTATAATGCCAAAAAGTCCCAAACAATCCAAATGTCTATCAACTAATAAATGATAAAGTAAATGTGATCTATCCATACAATGAACTATAATTTGTCAATAGAAGAAAATGAAGCACTGATACATCTTGCAACATTAATGAGCCTTGAAAAACATGATGCTTAGTAAAGGAAGCCAAACACAAAAATATCACATTTTGTATAATTCTATTTATGTGGAGTGTCCAGAATAGGCAAACCTATATAGAGAGGAAGTACTAGGCATCCACTGGGGGTCTTGAAACACATCTCCAGGAGATAAGGGGGACTACTGAACTGTGGAAGTGACGATGCATGCCTTTCATTTCGATCATAAAAAAACATTGCAGCTTCTGTCTTTATCTCTTTTGGATCACTTACTCAGGGGAAAGAACTCTCAAACAGCTTGTGGAGAGGTCCTGTGTGGAGAGGAATTGAGGGCTCCTGTCAACAACCACCGCCAACATTCCAGCCACAAGAATGAGGCTTGGAAATAACTTGGAAATGAGTTTTTGGTGCTATCTTGGAACCAGACCTTCCAGCCTCTGTCAAGCCTTCAGATGACTCCAGCCCTTGGCTGCAGCCTCCTGAAAGACCTCAGTCAAAACTGCGAGCTAAGCTGCTCCAGAATTTCTGACTCACAGAAATTATAGGAAATATGAATGTGTATTGTTCCTTTATACCACTAAATATTGGGGCAATTTGTTATGTAACAGTAAATAATTGATACACTCCCCTGAGTTTTAGGAAGACTCCTTACAGAAGAAGATTCTGAGAAACACCTGCCTATTAAAAATTTGAAAGAAAACAGTATTTTCCTGCACTTCTGGGTCTCAAGAAAAGAGAACCAACTCTTAGTGGGAAAGGCACATGGAAACAACGGCCATTTCAAACCCATGGTTTCTCACAGAGTAGTCCATATTTTTGGTGCTGTTAGAAATTTGGTATTTCAAAATGTGATTAGGAAGTATATAAGGGAGTTATTTATTATATGAGTGGAAGAGATCCATGGGTGAAGAAAAGTCAATCTTCTTGATTATAATCAAGAAGATTACAGAAATTCACTTAGGGTGGCTAAACTCAACAGTGGGCATAGCAACAGAAATTTTGCAAAAAGTGAGAAAACTTGGCAAGATTATTTGCTAATAATTTATTTTCGTCAAGAAAAGAAAAACATATCCTTGGTAATGTGCCAATTCTCAACAAGCTAATTCATGGCAAGTCTTTCTCTGGGAAAAGAGATAATTAAATCTTTCTAAAGTCTTTGCTTCCTAACTATGGTAGTCATTAGGGCTGTTCATGAATATTATTCTTGTTCTTTTTCCTTCTTGATGTATGTTGGGTTCTACTTTACCACCCACTTGAAGGCATCACCATGGACTGACTTTGGCCAGTGAAATGTGAGTGGAATTTGGAAAGTCAGGATGCTTCGCCATCTTATCTTTATCCTGTCATGGCAGCCAGCCATGTTTTTGCTAGTGGCTGCTCTGTTGGCCTGAGGCCTGGCGTGAGGGTGCCAGTGGTGTGGAATAGAGCCTCTAGCTGGAGTGCGATAGAGTTGGGTGAATAAGAAATAAATCTTCAAATTTAAGCTACTAAAATTTTAGGGTTCATTGTACTCACAGCATTATCTAGCCTATCCTGGCTGAAATGCTAATAAAGAGCTGACGTTCATGTTTATCAGTCCTGCCTCATCAGATGCTGGCTCAGCAGCTCTCAACGGGTTAAGAAGAACTACTACATTTAAGTCTTGCTGAGAGCCAGGTGCCTTGCAGCCTATATCTCAGTACACTATCACAATAACGTGAAAGGCGGGTATTATTAACCCTATTTTATCTATAAGGAACCTGAGAAGGGAAGTGGCAAGCAGCAGAGCTGGGACAGGAAGCCAGGTTTTCTGAATATAAAACACAAGTAGAGTCACTAAGGCTGTGCTGGGGCCTCCTATCACTGATTATAAACCAAGGTAATTTTAGCCCACTAGATAACTCAGCTGTGACCTCTTCCTGCATTAGTCACTTTTGTATCCTCCTCCTTGTCTCTGCTTTTTTATTTTCTCCAGAACCTGAGCTGTGGGAAGCTTTCCCTCAGCATGTTCCCCCACTTAAAGGTAACTGTCACCCTCTCACTTAATGGGGAGGAAATAAATACCTTTGACCCTGAACAACATGGGAGTTCAGGGTGCTGACCCCCTCATAGTCGAAAATCCAAGTATAATTCTTGACTCCTCAAAAAGTTGACTACAGTGTCCATTGGTATCCATGGGGGATTGGTTCCAGGACCTCCACAGATACCGAAATTCACTGATACTGAAGTCTCTTATATAAAATGGAGTAGAACAATTCATACAGTAGTCCCTTGCGCATTTGTGGATTCCCAACCACAGATAGAAAACGTTGGTTTTGATCTGCGTTTGGTTGAATCCGCAGATGTGAAACCTGGGGATATGGAGGGCTGACTGTACATTCACTGAAAAAAAAAATCCATGTATAAGTGGGCCCATACAATTCAAACCCATGTTGTTCAGGGGTCATCTGTATTTGGCATGCAGCCCCTGGAAGGTATGATAAGCATTTTAGATGCATTTTAATTTTATTTAATCCTTATATGAGCCTTGTAGCAGAAGTATTATTAACTCTGTTTTAAAAGTGAGAAATTGAAGCACAGGCAGGTTATGTAAATTGTCTAAGATCTTAGTTAATAATCATGGTGGGTAGACTTCAAACTTACGTCTACCTGACTCCAAACTTCTTCCTCATTCCAGTGCAAACAGAGTAGAAGAGGAAGAAGTCACCCTTCAGCCCATTTGGTTGGACTTTTCTCTACGAGAAACAGCCTTTTGGTAACCCAGAGTCTGTGAAGATTCAGCGATCCAATTATCAGGAAAGAACAGGGCCCTCCAAACTCCTCAGGGTAAATCCAAGGGTGAGATCAGCTGGAAATGGTCATTCAATTTCCATCCTTTGATTTGCATATAGAAAGTTCCCAATATGTATTTGTTCATAAATTTTAGTTCTCTGAGGGTTTATCAAAGTCAACGGTAGACAAAGGAGGCCTACGCAGCCTCTGGCTTCAAGGCAGGCCGGATATGTGAACGGTCCTCCAGATGGGCCTGTCTGGCCGCTTCATTTTCCTGGAAGCCTTCTAATATTCTCTGCGCTGCCAAGGACTAGGTACCAACTGCTGAGCCCTTGGCTTCAGCTTTGCTCCCGTTTCACTTCTCTGCAAATTAATTGCTCAGACCCCTGTAAGGAGTGAAACGATGTAATGTTCCTGGGTATTCAGGGCTAACTACACGAGCAGTTATTTACCCCACCTCTTATGTTCAGCTGCCTGGTGGCTGATTTGATATGGTCAGGTTTTAGCTTGTCAGGCTGTGAGGAAATGCCTTCCGTTTCCTCATCTGTAAGGGGAGACCCCAGAGGCTAGACTGGAAGGTCTCATGACAGGCCATCTAGTTCTAAGATCTTTTCATCTGGATCAGCGTCAAGTTTAAGCCACGTCTACGTTGGTTTAACAAACACACTAGTCACTTGTTCGGTCAGTATTTACTGAGGGCCTTACTCCGTGCCTGGCCCTCCTCTTGGTGCTGGTGACAGAGCAGGAAGGGAGGCAGACAAGCTCTCTGGTCTAATCAAAGTTTAATTCCAAGGGGAAGAAAGAGACAATAAACACGTAAACAAATAAACGTGGTAAATTCAGACTGAGCCCATTGCTATGCATGAATAAACAAGGTCACGTGATAAGGTGTGAGAAAGGATGGAATTTGTTACTTTAGGTAGGTGGTTATGAAAGGCTTCTCTGATAACAGACCTTCTGAGATAAGACTAGAATAATATGGAACCAGACTGGGAAAGAACACTCTAGTCAGAGGGAGTAGAAATTCTAAGGTTGTCAGACTGGAGTAATTTTGGGATGTTCAAGGAATATAATCAAGTTGGGACGATTACCATTCATTGAGTGGTTACAGTAGGCCAGACATTATGCTATATACTTCCATATAGTATTTCATTTTAATTAATCACAATATCCTACAAGGTTATGGTCTCCAATCTACAGATAGACCTTCAGTTCTATTAGCACTTGGGGTTCCTTCACCTCCATCATAGCACCCTAAAGAAGTGGGTCTCACTCAGTGGTCTTTGGAAATTTATGACTGGGATTTACTAGCATTTAGTAGGCAGAGACCAGGAAGGAGAGACATGCTTCAATAAGTGAGATGGTCCACACAACAAAGAATTGTCCTCATCAGGTGTGGTTTTCAAATGTCCCAGAATGAGATTCATGTGGATGAAAAACCTATTATAATCTCCAAATCTAAGTTCTAATTCTATTTTGCGTACACATATGAAGCTGTGAAATAATAAAAAACATACATATATATTGGGTTGTTGGAAAAGTCATGGCATATTTTTTTCTATGTTTTTCATTGCAAAAATGCATCATGACTTCTCCGATGCCAGTTCTATATGCCAGTTCCTGGCACAGGGCTCCTAAGCCTTTATAATTTCTTAGGTGATACAAGTATCTTTTATCCTAACATTTGATCTTTGACTCTTCTTGATATAGCTCCTAAATCTCTTGGGATTTCCTGAGTGATAGGAGTGCTACTTGTTCTAATAAGGCAACTCTTGGTGGGCTCCTGGATAAATTCTGTGTGGGAGCTGATCACCAGAAAGATGAAGCCGTGATTAAAAGTTTGGAACTTTCAACCACATCCCCCATCCTCTGGGAAGGGGAGAGGGGCTGGAGATTGAGTTAATGATTGATCATGCCTATATGATAAAGCCTCCATAAAACTCCCAAAAGTATGGAGTTCGGAGAGCTTCTGGGCTGTTGAACATGTGGCGGTGCCATGTTAAGAGGCGTGCCATGAGAGCCCATGGAAGTTCAATGCCCCTTTCCACATACCTTGCCCTATGCATCTCTTCTTTAGCTGTTCATCTGTATCCTTTATCATATACTTTATTATATAATAAACCAGTAAACATATGTGTTTCCCTGAGTTCTGTGAGCTGTTTTAGCAAATGTTCAAATCCAAGGAAGGGGGTTCTGGGAACCTCTGATTTGTAGCGATGTCAGATAGGAGTATAGGTAACCTGGGGACATATTACTTGAGGTTGGTATCTGAAGTGGGTGTGGCGCAGTGTTGTGGGACGGAGTCCTTATCCTGTGGGGACTGTGCTAACTTCAGTTAGTATCATAATTGGATTGGATTGCAGGCCCCCCAGCTAATGTTGGAGAATTGGTTAGTGTAAGAGAAGCATTTAGGAATGCAATCACCAGCTAAACAGAGGGAACATCATACTCTGTTTTATTTGGAACTTCATCAAGAAATGTTCACCATTACAGAAAATCACAGTACCTCCTTGCAGTGCCAACTCAATGCTTCTCCTTTGAGTCACCAGAATGACATAACAGTATCAGTCTGCATTTGTAGCTGTCATGTGCAAATATGTCACACAGGAGATTTGACACTCTTTTCAACAGACTTAAAATCTAACACTTTTAAGTTACAGAGATGCATAAAATGTAATGATCTCATTGAATTGTATGCATAAAAATTGTTTTAAGAAGATTTCATATTATTACCACCCTACATTTTAACAAATTTAGCACTTAGATAAGAAATCTATAATATGAAAATTACAAGAGAAAAGGAATTTTATTTATTTTGGGGTTATTCTGATGCTGTCCCCAGGGCTCTCCCATATAACTTCTCTTTAACTTCTTTGTTACTGTTTCTTTCTCCTCTAGTTCCTGTTGTCCATCCAAGTGCCTGGTCCCCAAGGTCTTTTTAAGTACTCAAGCCTAAATATATGCCTCAAAGCTCAGAGGGATTTCAAGAAAAGAAACACTATCCTGTCGGATGTAATAGCACTCATACCCTGAGAGAAACCCTATGTTATGGACAGGAGCCAGCTCATTACCATGGATATCAAACACCCTCAGATTTTCAACTTTGACATTGTGTAATCTGTTTTGCATATTATCACTACTCCAATTAAGTTCTCATTTTCTCTTATCTTACATGAGTAAATTTAGTCTATTACCTCTCTAAACACTAGATTTTATTTGAGTGTACCCCACACCATGTTCTTTCATTTTCTTGTGTTTCTTGTGCAGATGTTCTTATTTCTCTTACTTTTTAACTCATTCATTGTGAAGAAGTGTAAGCCACTGACTACTTCAGTGTCTTCTAATGTAACCTGGCCCAAGAAAAGGCCTCTAATACATGTTAATTTATATTTAAACCTTCACCTTTCACTTCTCCTATGTATTATAATTAAGGCTTAGTGCTGAAAACAGTGTCCCAGGAAACCCCTCATCCCATCCATACCAGGACTGTTGGTCACCCTAAGTATTGTAATTATTTTTTTCAGAAATTATGTGTAGTTGTATTTTCTAAGAATTTAATGTCATGATGCTAAGGAAGTGTTAAAATATTTGTTGAAAGAAAGGGGTATTGGGTCTGATGGGGTGGAGAACCATTGGGTCTGATGGGGTAGCGAAAGCCCTGACTCATGTGGTGGTTTAAGAATCGGATCTGTTTCCACAGGCTGTTCAAAACGGGGAACACCCAGGGCTGGGTCCAGCCCTTCCTGCATAGATAAAATTTGCATCTGTGAAAATGGGCTAGTGTGTTGGGGTGAGAAGGGAAATTACAGGGCATTTGACATCTATATTCCTAGCTCTGGCAGCCTCCAGCACACATGTCCAAATTGGTTTTGTTTGTTTGTTTGTTTGTTTGTTTGTTTTTTAATTATAGAGCAGGAAAAGTTTGTTTTTTTCTGCCTCCCCCCCTTTTGACACTCCTATTCTCATTCTCCCTATGTCATGTTGGAACTGTTCCCGAAGAGTCTAGAAGGTAGGAAGGAGTGTTGGTTCCAGCCTCAGACAGACATTGATTCAGATTCCTGCTCTGACCTAACCATTCTGTATCTAAGCTTCTTTCACTGCAAAATGAGGATGATGATAATCTATCTGCCTCATAGAGTTAATGTGGGGAATAAATAGAAGAAATGGACTAATGTTACTCCTTCTTAGCATGACACACAGTAGATGTCTAATCAATTTTATTTATAATTATTCCTTGTCCTACCCACTTCTGCCTTTCCCAGTAGCAACATATAAGCCAAAATTACTTATTTCTCATTTCTTGCACCTCCTCTTTGATTTCATACGGTTAGTAGGAGAGCATTCTTCTCAACGAAGTGATTGCTATTAAGCTGCGAGTCACTGATCGACCACCCTCTTAGCAGGCTTTCTGCATTTTAAAAGTTATTAAGCTCCACCAGAGGATTATGTATGAGATATTTTTTTAATTGAAGGGAGAGTGGTAGCAGATTTTCCTATGTCCCTGTTATGGGCTGAATAGTGTTCTCTTAAAATTTATCTGTTAAAGCCCTAACCCATAGTACCTCAGAATATGACTGTATTTGGAGATAGGGTCTTTAAAGTGGTAACTAAGGGGGTAAATGAGGCCTTAGGGGTGGGCCCTAATCCAATGTGACTGGTGTTCCTTATAAGAGAGGTTAGGACACAGGCATGCACAGAGAGAAGACATATGAAGACACAGAGAGCAGATTGCCATCTACAAGCCACAGAGAAAATCCTCAGAAAAAACCAATACTGTGGACACCTTGACCTTAGACTTCTAGCCATCAGAACTGTGAGAAAACAAGTTTCTGCTATTTAAGCCACCGGGTCTGTGGTACTTTGTTATGACTGCCCTAGAAAACTGATATATACCCTTACTCCTTCAAGGACCTTTTGCAGGTTAAAATTCCTGGGGCTAAGTCCCAGATAAATTCCCTGAATCCCCTATTTTTTTTTTTTTCATCCTTATGTCAAACCCCAGGGCTTCATTCTATGGATTACACAATAGGGAAGAAAGCAATGAATATTTATTGAGTTCTACAAGGCAGGCATTTAATTATCATGCTAATTCATAGGTGGTTATCATTGCAGATAAGAAAACTGAGGGTCAGGGAGGTCACATAAATTAACTACAAAATTATATTTTTCAACATCTATACCGATACCTATATACTAGATACTGGTCTATGCTTGTGATACATCAGTGAATCAAAATGACTTACTCTTTGCTTTCATAAAGCTAATAATTTATTGGGGGAAACATTATAAATGTGATAACTTATAAAGGAGAACAACATATTAGTAGAAGAGCCAGACCAGTTTGATTCCATTAATTTACTGAGCACCTATTATATACCAGACACTGTGCTAAGTAGTTAGGAAATATCAGTGAGCATGCTAGATATAGACTCTAGCCTCATAGAAATTCCCTGTGTAGTGGGAAAAGAAGACATCAAACAAGTCTTACAAATGAGAGAGAGAGAGAGAGAGAGAGAGAGAGAGAGAGAGAGTTGTTTTGAGAGATAACGTCAAGGTTACCTGGGGCATTAAGCAAAGACATACAATTTAGTATGTCTTTCTAGATGTCAAAAAAATCAAGGTTGGCCTTCTGGAGGAATTGCTATACTTATTGACTCTTGAAGAATCAGGTAGCAGTTACCTAAGCAAAGGTGTGAAAAGCTTTCTTCAGTCTAACCATTTTCAGTTCAGATAATGTCTTCCTTCCTGGTTCTCTCATGGCTAGGGTCAAGCTGCCATGTCAGCCCTGCTTAAGCCCTGACTTAATTGTTCTGAGAGGCTCTTACTCTTAGGTGATTTCCCCCCCCCCTGCTGTTTCTGTTTGCTACTGAATACATCTCTAACTAATTTATTCATTGCCCTACTGTCCTGGTATCAAAAAAATAGGAGCTTGAAAATTTATACCTTGATTTGGAAGGATTGCAGGTGCTTTCTATATTCTGTTTCATGTCAAAATATACCTGGTTGGAAACTCTAGATATTACCACAGATTCAAGCTGAGTCATATATTTTTTTTAGACTATCGTGCTCTGGGTTGCAGAGCCAGCTACCTTTTGAAGTGTCCTGGTTTAGACACCTGGGGCTCTTATATTCTCGTGCTTCATGTTAAAACTGGTCAGAAGTATTCAGGGAGTGGTTCCTCCCATTGTCTGAACACAATAAAGATGATGGAGATTAACTTTTTAAAACACCATAGCTGAAAAGAGAGAGAGAGAGAGAGAGAGAGAGAGAGAG
>NW_017731711.1:751195-755259 GCF_001890085.2 Hipposideros armiger
AAAATATGTTCTGAGGAAAGTCTTTCCCTGAGATAGAAAAATCCTCCCAATGTCTCCCTTCCTCCAAATATTATATCTCTTAGTCACAGAGAGGTATTTACAAAACAGATCTTCTAAAGCAATCACATTGCGCTGCAGTATAATTTCCAAAGTATTTTCTTACTGAAAATATCTGCCCTTTTGTTTGTAAGAATCTTTTCCCTTGGAACACAATCTCAGAATTTATAAATCAAAACTGCATGTTTACCTTATCATTGCTTACTTTCTCTGATTCTAAAATTTTGATCTTTGTAAAATAGATCTTCAAAGAGCCAGGAGGCCCCCTGGATTCAGCGTTGTGTTCTGAGTGTTACCTGCCTCACCAATTGAATTGGGGAGGCTGCAATTGGGGAGCTTACTGGCTTGGCCAGATCCTTGGCTTGTGGACAGAGGGGAAAAGACAGCAGTAGAAAATCTGGAAATAAGGCCAGCTGCTTTGCATAGTAGGATGTGAAAGAGCTGCTTGCCCCCTCTCTTTTCCTTTTGGGTACCTGACAGGAGACACTGCTTTGGGATCAGTCAGCAAAGATGACTGCAAACTGGGAAGTGGAAAGCCTCCCTTAGTTTCAAGGATCAGAAGTACACTGAGGAAATCTGGAGAAGAGAGGATTTATCATAGATGCAAAAATGGGACCAGAAAGCTGTCAGGGGCCAAGGCAGCTTGGGGGACTGGCAGTTTCCTCTGCCTCTCTCATGGTCTGTACCACCTTCCTCTTGTGATCTTCCTGTTTTTCGTCTGTGCTGTGTCTGCTCTACTTTCTTCTCTGTTAAAAGGCCAATTCCTCAAACCAAATGCCAGAGAAAGCTAGTCCAAATGACTTTGTTCATTGACGTTGCTCCTTTGGGTAGAGTTCTTTGCCTAAGGCATTTCATGAGCCATTAGCCAGCCTATGGACAGATAGCCTCAGGCCAGGCGCCCACCTCTAGTCCACTCCGTGGTCACTGATGCACAGACACCGCCTAATGCAACTTTCCTGATCCAGAGGACTATGAAGAGGGCAGTTTACACTAAAACAAGTGTTAGAAAATACAGTCTCTGGAATTTGCATTTACACTCAATTCCAATGCCATCACATGCCTACTTTGCTTGACCAGTCAGGACTCAGATTTCCTTATTTATAAATAGGGGATAATAATGAAACCTATTTCACAGGGTTGTGGTGAGTCTTAAACAGGATAATGTATAGACGAAGGGGCTTTATAAACCATTAAATATTATACCAGTGATAATATCATCACAAAGGAATAAGCTCAAGCCATTTTTACCCATTTGGCTTCTCAGAAAGGCTAGCCATTCATCTAGAAAGAGAACAGTGACAGGAAACAAGTAACTGTGGGGAGTGCCAGGCAAGTAGGGATCTCTTGCTATCCTGAATTAAGGGAAATCTAAGGGTGGCTAGTCAGGAGTCCTGGTCCTCAGGGTCTCACAAAGCTGTGGGTGCTTGGTCTGTGTGTGTGTGTGTGTGTGTGTGTGTGTGTGTGTGTGTGTATGTGTGTGTGTAAAATGTAAAATGAGTGACGGAGAATATAGGAATTTTCTTTTTCTATCTGTTCAGAGCCTCTCCTCCCCTCTACTAATGGCCTCCTTTTCACCACTAACCCCTCCAAATCTGTTTAAAGACAAAGAGAAATGCATAAAAGAAACTAAAACATCAGAGTTGAAAAGAGAGAAGTGACAAGTGAGTAGGCAGACGTAATAAGATACTGGGTGTGAGTTCCCCAGAAGGACTGGGTGGTTCAGCCCACAGAACTAAACTGCTGGGAAATTTCAGCTCCTAGCTAAACATCCTGTAGCTGCCTGTAAATATCAAGCCCTTTTAATGAATAGTGGCCCTGATCTTACGCAGAGCTGCATCTGGGCTCCCCTGGAATTCCCTGACTCACCACTGAAGTAGCTGAATGAGGGTGGAGCACTAGACCAAGTACAGTGGCCTCACTGTTAAGCTCATCAGGTCCCTACTTAAAGCCCAGGGGGAAAGAGAGAGAGTGGCTGCAGAGATATACCTTTACCAGGCCTCCGTCCCAGATCAGAAGCCTGAGCCCAATTTGAGTAGGCTCAGGTTGCTCATATTTAGGTGGTCTCGTAAAGTGTACTGAAGCATACTGAAAAAAATTTATAATTTATTCACAAAAACAAAGTTTTCCAAAACACACTGCAAACTGGAATGTCTTGGTCCAGCAGAGACTGTCTACTAAATTCTGCTGACTGAAATGGGTCTGTGCAGAGCCACATGGGGTAGGAAGATTAAATAGGTGAGCAGGAAAAGTAGAAACAAAGTTTTCATATACTCCTTTGAGAAGAATACAGGAAGGGCAAGCAAGGGATGATAGGGGAGTGAGGAAAGAGATGACTCATTCTCCTCTATATTTGGCTAATTCCCTCACTGGCATTGGTAGATAAAACTGCTGAATCCAGATCCTGGGGTCCTGGCTTTCCTCTTCCAGGGCTTTTCATTCTCTGCTAATTTAGATATTGGAGAAACTGTCATGATAATTATAGTGTCTAGACTTGGGGGACTATGTGAAACAGTAAGAGAATATTTAATTGCAGAGTTGAGAAGACATATGAAGGTGACAGGATTTTGAAAGTCTTCTCTAAGAACAATGCAACACTGAGCTGTGTTTCTTGGGATTGCTCCGACGTTGTCTGTAACATAAGGGGAATCTTGGGTGTTTTGTCTGAATATTTTGCATTGTCAAAATAGTCACTTTCTTGGAGATAAGATGAATGCTAAAGAAAAAGGACTACTATATATATGAAACTTTCTTTTATATAAACGTAATGGTAACCACTCAAAAAAGAAATCCAGAACGGAGGCATATAACATTAAAAAAGAGGAAACTGAGGGAAAAATCAGAATACCACAAAACTAAAATAACAGACAAAAACACAAAGGCAAAGAAACAGTGGAGAACCCAAGCTACCGGAAAACAAAAGGTAAAACGGCTGTAGGAGGGGCTGGCAGAGTGGCTCACTTGGTTAAGAGCTCAAGTTCTGAGCAACAGGGTCGCTGGTTCAATTCCCACATGGGCCTTTGAGCTGCGGCCGAGCTAAGCAGCTGCGAGCTGCCAAAGGGCGGTAGATGCCAACTGGATTAGGAGCTGAGCTAGCTGAGCCCTCCACAACTAAGACTGAAGGACAACAACTTGGCTGTTCTCCTTCCCCAGTTCCCCAATAAAATCTTAAAAAAAAAATGGCTATAGAAATCCTGATATATAAATAATCACCCTAAATGTAAAATGACTAAACTCACTAATAAAAAGCCACAGGGTAGCAGATTAGATAAAAATAAAACCCAACCATAAGCTGCCTTCAAGAGACACATCTCAGCTGCAGGGACATATAGACTCAAAGTGAAAGCATGGAAAATGATATTCCAAGCAAATGGCATCCAGAGAAAAGTGGGTATAGCAATACTTTTATATGATGAAACAGACATCAGGATAAAAAAAGTAACAAGAGATAAAGGTTGGCATTTCATAATGATAAAGGGGACAATACAACAAGACATTACACATCAACATATATGCTCCCAATAAGGGAGCACCAAAATGTACAAACCAACTACTAACAGAACTAAAGGGAAAAACTGACAAAAGCACAGTTATAGTAGGGGACCTAAATACATCATTGACAGCTATGGATAGATCATCCAAACAGAATAGCAATAAGGAATTATCAGCTTTAAAAGATCCATTTATGTAAACACAACAACTCAAAATCTATGGGATGCAGCGAAAGCAGTCCTAAGAGGAAAATTAATAGCATCGCAGGCCTATCTAAAGAAAGAACAATCTCATATCAACAGACTATCTTTACACCTAAGGGAACTGGAGAAAGAACAGCAAAACAAACCCAAAGGGAGTATAAGGAAGGAAATAATAAAGACCAGAGCAGAAATAAATGAAATAGAGACCAAAAAAAACCACCAAAAAACCAAAAGATCAATGAAACCAAGAGCTGGTTTTTTGAAAAGATAAACAAAATCGACAAACCCTTAGCCAGACTCACCAAGAAAAAGAGA
>NW_017731711.1:758258-759275 GCF_001890085.2 Hipposideros armiger
AAAAAATACGGTGAATATTTAAATTTAAAAAATGTATTACAGTAAAAGACACATTGCCATTAATCCCCCTCAAAATACTCCCCATTGCTTCGAACACATTTATCCCATTGTTCTTGCCACTTTATGAAGCAGTTCTGGAAGTCCTCTTTCATTTCTTTAACTTCATCCTCCATCATGACAATACTCTGTGTCACATATCACTTCTGGTATACGGCAATTTCTGTCAAATAATAACATTACGGTGTGTCTGCATCCAACTTATTCACTGGATCTGGCATCGTGAGACTTCTGGCTCTTTCCCAAAGTCAAAATGACTATGAAAGGAAAATGTTTTAAATCAATTCAGGATATCAAGGCAGTCACAATAGTGCAACTAACGACATGAAAGAGGACTTCCAGAACTGCTTCAAAAAGTGGCAAGAACTTTGAGATAAGTGTGTTGGAAGCGAGGGGGTGTATGTTGAGAGGGATTAATGGCAATGTGTCTTTTACTATAATACATTTTTAAATTTAAACATTCACTATATTTTGTGAACACACTGCATACTAAACTTATGGATCTTGGGAGGATTTTAATAATTTGACCTCAAAGGCAAGGGAGGTAAAAGCAAAAATAAATGAATGAGACTATATCAAACTAAAAAGCTTCTGCACAGCAGAAGAAACCATCAACAAAACAAAAAGGCAACCAATAGAGTGGAAGAAGATATTTGCAAACAATAAATATCCAATAAGGGGCTAATATCTAAAATACGTAAAGAATTTATACAATTCAATAACAAAAATACAAAGAATCCAATTTAAAAATGGCAGAAGACCAAACAAATGGCCAACAGATACATGAAGAAGTGTTCACCTTCACTAGCTATTAGGGAAATACAAATCAAAACCACAATGAGATACTACCCCATACATGTTAGAATGGCTACTATCAACAAGACAAGAAATAACAAGTGTTGGAAAAACTGTGGAGAAAAAGAAACCCTCATACACTGCTGGCAGGAATGTAAATTGGTA
>NW_017731711.1:763018-764484 GCF_001890085.2 Hipposideros armiger
GTCCTCCACAACTAGACTGAAGAACAAAACGACAGCAACTTGTCTGTTCCCCTTCCTCCAATTCCCCAGCACTGTTCCCATCCCCCCAACTCCCCAATAAAAAATCTTAAAAAAAAAAGAGAATGTGTTACATATATACAATGGAATATTACTCAACCTAAGAAAAGGTGAAATACTGCCATTTGTGACAATATAGATGGATCTTGAGATTATCATGTTAAGCAAAATAAATCAAACAGAAAAAGCTGAGAACCATGTGACTTCACTCATGTGGGATATAAAACTGAAAGCAACAAATGAACAAGACAAACAAAAAATCAAAGACACAGATAACAGTTTAGTAATAACCAGGGGATAAGGGGGAAGGGACTGATAGAAGAGGGTAACGGGGGTCAAATATATAGTGACAGAAGAACTGACTCTGGGTGGTGAACACATAGTGCGGTATAGAGATGATGTATTATAGAAATGTACACTTGAAACCTATATAACTTTACTAACCAATGTCACCCCAATAAATTTAATAAATATTAAAACAAATTACTTTCTTAAGATTCCAAGAATCTGCAGAGAAAGCTGTGTTGCAGGGCTCTGATCTTTATCAGCTTTACCCTCAGAGCATGTCATCATGAAGAGTGGCAGGGGCACATGTTCTCAGAGTTTGTTGCCCAGATGAAAAGATATTGACTCATTTTTTTTTTTGAGAGATAGGGAATGTGATTAGGATGGAAACCTACCTTGTCAAGTTTGGCCATCATATTTTCCCTTCTACAAATTCAATGACATACTTTCTTCAGCCGGCTGGTAGAAGAACTGAGCAGAATATTTTCCTTCCCAACATATAGTAAATGCATGCTTATTGGTATCCACTTAACTAGAAATCCCTATTAATCAGCATTTACCCACTTGGATAAGACAAAATGGTTGGTGCTCATAATGATGCTTGGAAAGTCCCAGGCCATCCCCAACTAACTTTTACAATGGAAGTAACAGTATTGTTTCTGCTGAAACCATATTGTGCATGTAAAACTATTAATAGTTTATTGTAAAGATTCAACATTGAAAAATGGGAAAGTGAAAAATCTCTTTATAAATGTCTCACCTCATAGTTGACCCCCCCAATTAAACACTCAATAAGCTAGTATAGATCCCGCAGAAATTTTCATGCATATAAAATATACATCTGTATATAGAATATATTTATGCAAATGAGATCATGCTATGCATACTGTTGAGTAACCTACCTTTTCACTTTACATGTGATAAACATTTATATCAAATATATAGAACTACTTTAATCTTTTTAATGGCTGCAGTGTTCAACAGTATAAATTCATCATAATTGATTTTACTATCTATCTGTTAATGAATATTTAAGGTGTTTCCTATTCTTTGCTATTATAATTAATTCTGCAACGACATCCTAGCAGTTCTCTGATTATGTTTTTATTTTTTGTTTATTTTTT
>NW_017731711.1:770084-774535 GCF_001890085.2 Hipposideros armiger
GCAGCCCAGAGGAGCCTCACTTCTGATAGAGTAAAGGGGTTATCTTGTTAGGTCTTTGGTTTGTAGGAAAAGCAGCTAGTTAAAAAAAAGGAACTGTTTTTGTTTCCTTGGAATAAATATTAGGAAGATTTCATTTGTAAAAGAGAAATTGGCTAAAAGATGCATCAACTGTCTCCGGCTGAAAAGTATTGCCAGTCAGTGGAAATCCTCTGTGTGTTTCCTGTTTAGCATTTATACAACATGTTTTAGTTTAAAAGCCCTTTGCTGTCATTAGCTAATTATGTCCCAAGGGCTGCAGGATAGTTAGAGGGAGTATTGGAACCAAGCCAGCTGTTAGGCCTGTAAGATGTACATGTATCTGGACCACCCCTGATTCAGGGTGTGGTTGTTACATCATTTCCTGCACGTGGATCGATCAATGAATGTGTGGTTATTTAATCTCCAAAGTTTTTTTCCTAGGCTCCACATCTTCTCAAGCAGTACAAGTTACTGAAACAGAAGAGAACTTATTCCAATAGCATATCTTGTAAGTATCTTGAAAGTAGTTAAACATTGGTAACAATTTTAAGTTCATCATTAAATCAGAATCCCCAAAGTGAGGCCTGAGTATTGTCACTTATTATAAGTGCCCTCAATGATTCTAGATGATTCTAAAGTAGAGCCAGGCTTGAGAACCCCTGACTTAAATGGCTAACAGAGGCTCCTTCCCTTCCCCTAACAACATCTACAAAGAGAATGAAATATAATATTTGGCTTAAAGAGAACTTTTTATAAACACTAATTGTTAATAAATATTGCACCTTGTTTTGTATCAAATATATGTATATATATATATATACATATATATTTACATTTTAAAAGTGCTCAATAAATTTGGAGAATATAGAAGAGGAAATATGCATGCCTATGTGTACATAAAAAGTCATCGCAAATAGAATCACTGTTCATGTTTTGGAATTTTTCTGTTTTATTTTTATGCTTTGTCTTTTTAAAAGACTATTGATATAGCTGTTGTCAGATTCCATACACAATTTTGTATCTTGCTTTTTAAATTTGCCATTATAATAAGCATTTTCTATTGTTTCATGCATTGAAAGTCACTTCTCAAAATGAAATCTAGTGAAATGAGGCAAACAGGAAAATTTATGCTCACAACTGAAAACAGAAATTTCAGATATCTGCAGAGTACATGCCCACAGGAATATTATTT
The DNA here is from genome assembly GCF_001890085.2 of Hipposideros armiger. Classification (NCBI taxonomy): domain Eukaryota; kingdom Metazoa; phylum Chordata; class Mammalia; order Chiroptera; family Hipposideridae; genus Hipposideros; species Hipposideros armiger. Next base: position 771,295 of record NW_017731711.1, read on the forward strand.
ACACGGTGTTCATTTAGAACACTCAGACCAGCAGGGACTAGAATATATGCTCCCTTTCTGGAGGCAAATATTCTCTCTATTTGGTGTGTGGTGCCCTCTACTGGCTATCCTAGGACTGTGCCTTTTTCTGTTTGTAAATTATACAAATGTGGTGGGTCCACTCTAATGAAAGGAATTAGGTTGTATGTGTTTACATTTGAAATTTTTTTTATTAGTTTTAGGTAAAACAAATAGTTAGACATTTATACCCTTCACAGTGATAACCCCCCTCCCCCAATCTGTTACCCCTCTGACACTGTATATAGATAGCTGTTACAGTTCCACTGATTCTATTCCTTATGCTGTATACATTTGAATTTTGTACGTCTGTATTTTTATTTATATGTGTTGCCCTAATGTAGAATTGAAACTATCTAAATAGCTCAGGAGAGAACTCTCAGTCTGTTTTCTTTTTATTCATTCAACAAATATTTTAAAGAAGCTACTGTGCACCAGGTATGGTGCTAGGGAGCTGGAGACAGAGAGATGAAATCTCCACCAAGAGACACAGCTAGGTGAAATAACCTATTAAACAAGCCTTGATATTCCAGCGGAAGAATTTGACTCCATAGATCCTTGTCCTCCTCTATCTAGGAAAAACACACTCTTCAATGAAGCGTGCGGCTTGGAGAGACATGGGGCAGAGCCAGAAAGAAAAGAGACACCTTCCCGGTAGGGCAGATCCACCAAATTGATTCTGGCAATCAATGGGCTTGACAGATGTCACAGACAGCTTGCTCTTAATTTACTTAGTAAATTAAAATTTATGATGGACTATAACACATTAATAAGACAAAATTAGTGGCAATAATTCAGAGGCTTAATTGAGCTCCTATAAAGAAATAAATTTAATTTTCTAGAAACGAATAATACTTTATATAATATGTACCCAAGGGAGGAAGGTAACTATTACATTTTGGAAGCACCTTTGCCTTGAAATTTTACCTTGCTCTGTTGGGAAGGAAATGCATATAAAACTAATTGAGTTTTTCTATTTAATTTGAGGAAGGAAGACCTAAAGTACAGGACAAAGTCGGTAATCTCTAAAGCACTCATGACCACTTCTTTTGGTATGTAGTCTCTTCAACATTACTCACAATTATGCAAGATGATCTATAGATTAGCTAAGTCATTTTTCTTTTAACCTGAGACCCTGATGATAATATTGGGTTTACAAGGTTGGTTCCATACACCAAAAAACTAAGCATGACTATATAATATTTATCATGCATATGGAATCAGCGATTACTGATTGTGTGGTCTTGGATGAGCAACTTAACTTTCTCTTTAATTTTCTTCATTTGGAAAAGCATGGAACCTACCTTTTTTGTAAAGATTAGAAATGAGGTATATAAAGTATCCATCAAAATTCCTGGCATACAATAACTAGCTGCTCAGTAGAGTACAGTAGGCATTTCAGAATGATAGAAATATGAGCTTGAGCTCTGGAGCCAGGCTACATGGATTTGAGTCTTGACTCCACTCTTTCTTTAGCTGTGTGACCTTGGACAAATAACTTTACCTCTCTGGGTCTCAGTTTCCTTATCATTAAAGTGGGGGTGATAGCAGTACCTACATCGTAGGTTTATTGGGCAGGAAAAATGAGTTAATATATGTAAAGTGCTTTGGAACATTTATTAATATATAGGGCTTAGTAAAGGTTAGTTATTATTTTAATTGCTATTCCTTTTAGCTTTTAAAGACACCTGCATCTTTTTGAAGTTGTATCTTAAAATCAGGGAGAGACAGCTTCTTGTATGTAAAACACATCTATCAGCACTGTCACGTCAGCTGTTTTCAGCAGGTTTCCATTGTTCTGGTTCTGTAACTAATTCTCCTTTGATAAGCTCTCAGAGCCCTCAGTAGGAATTACTGTGTTTATGTTAAGTTTGGCTGCTTTGCTATAAAATAGTAATTCTTAGTTCTCGAGTCCCCTCTCTAAGTAGTCATGAATTCCCTAAGGAACATGAGGAAGAAGAATTATTTGGAGCAAATCAGGAAAGCATTGTGAAATTAGAACTCACCTTTGTAACCCTACTTATCACTTCTCTCCAGAATAATTGTAGGAGGCTGTGGTTTTGTGCAGATGTAGCTCTGGGCACCAATATTTCTGTCTCATTAAGTCTTTTCTTCATTGACGATTTGGCTAATGCTCTTCCCCCTTAATATATAGTGACAATGTGCTACATGCAGGCCACATAAAGGGGTACAAAGAAGGGTCTCCGCACCCAAGGAGCACGAACAAGGAGCTACACAAAGATGTAACTAACTCACCAATTATAACAAGAATCCAACTGTGATGACAGCTATTAGGGTAACATGGAGGAGAGGGGATTCTGACTAAGCTTGGGGGGAGGTTAGAAAAGAGGCAACATTGGTAATAAACCTTTAAGAATGGCAGAGGAGGAGGTGAAACAATAGAAGCAGGGAGAACAGGATGAGTAAAGGCATAGAAATGTCAAAACACATGGCTTGTTCGGGGAATGGCAGATGGTTCTGTGCAGTTGGAGCAGAAGGTGTGGAGGTGGAGGGTTAGGAGAGGAGGGACAAAGGTCTCCGGTTCCCTAGAGAGTCTGCTCATGTAGATCTTCTAGGTTCTAGGCAATGGGATGAGGGGACTTCTCTGACAACTTCCCCAGGGTCAGGTCCTAGGTGTCACCCCTCATTTCTTCCTTCTCCCTGAAGTCTTCTCTTGGCCTTTTACCTCTGCACTTAAAAAGCCCTATTCTTTTCTTTTTTTCCAAAGGACTTTGCTGGTCTTGCATTTACTAACTTGCTACCTATTATGAAATATATGGAAGATAAAATGGCATAAGAATTTGTACAAAACATTGACCCCCCTCAGGGTAAAAATCTGAGCCTAACAAACTGGGAACAGGCCGGGTCACCTGGCTAGGCTCTGGGGGAGGGGGTGGGTAGAAAAGAGATAACAATGAATTAGGAAAATCATGTTTGGCACATAGTTGACACTCAATCAATATTTGTTCAATAAATGAATTAGGGGACAGCTTGATTGACTCTTCGGTATTATGAGGTGTCTCTGAGGAATGGCCACCTACCTCGGTAAAAAACACTTCCTATTTGGGAAACAGGAAGGAAGGGGAAAAATGACCTGTGTATTTTGGCTCTCTATGTATTTGTAACGAGGCCAGGTTTCTTCTGGAGTTAGGAGTTCTTTGTCTCTCTTTCTCTCTCTCTCTCT
>NW_017731711.1:780775-784434 GCF_001890085.2 Hipposideros armiger
CTGGAGATTTAACAAAGTGAAAGGAAAGACTTAATCGCTGAATTGGGCAGAAAATGCCACAGGTTAGACTCACAAGATAAAATGCCAATTAAGAACTTGAGAAACAACAAATTCTGAACAATAAAGTCACAGACCACACATGAAAAAACCTACAACCACGCCTGAATACAAGCAGTTAATGGAGTGTAAGAAAAGGCAATCCATTTGACCTTGATGCTAGAAATAGCCTCATTTGAGAAACCCAGAGGTTGTAACATTGGGTCCATGGAAAAGTCATCCTAGCATATTAACATTGGACAATGTTTATATTGATCATAATAAAGTGTATGCAGTATATTGGCTTATTTCCATTTTTAATATTTTGATAAATTTTATTTTTTAGAACAGTTTTAGATTTACAGAAAAATTATATAATGCAGAAAGTTTCCCTATTATTACATCTTACATAAGTATCATCCATTTGGTACAATCAATGGATGGGTATTGATAAGTTATCATTAACTAAAGTCTGTACTTCATGCAGATTTCTTTAGTTTATACCTAATATCTTCCTCTATTCCAAGATCTCATTCAGGATGCCACATTACATTTAGTCATCCTGTCTCCTTAGGTTCCTCTTGACTGGAACAGTTTCTCAGGTTTTCTTTGTTTTTGATGACTTTGACAGGTTTGAGGAGTACTGGTGAGGTATGTTGTAGAATGTCTCTCATTTGGGATTTCTCTGATGCTTTTCTTATGATTAGCCTGGGATTATGATTTGTTTGTAGGGAAGACCACAAAGGTAACGTGCCATTTTTGTCACATCAAATCAAGGCTACATACTATCAACATGACTTAGCATGCTAGTTGAACTTGATAACCTGACTGAGGTAATGTTTTGCTAGGTTTCTTTAGGGTAAAGCCCCCCCACACACACACACCTGCCCTTTTCACACTTTACAGTTTGAAAGGGAGTATAAATTCGGCCTAGAGATAAGCAGGGAAGCATTTTATTGGTGGTTGCATTTTTTTGGTTATTGCCATTTTGTTAATGGTAAAATTGCTGACAAAAATGAGAAGGACAGGAAAAATGGTGGAATGTAAAGAAGGGACAATACCTTCATTTTATAGAGTAGGAAATCCATAGATACTCTATTAAAAATAGCAATTTAAGTCCTCATTTAAAAATATAAAAGTTTAGTTCCAATAGAGGAAATAAAACACTATTATTTCTTTTAAACATTGGGAAGAGAAGGGTAGTAGGAGATACATGCTCATTTTCACAGTGTGGAATGAATTGATATTGATTACAGTTGGTAACCCAAGAAGAGAGATATAGAGTGCAAGGGAGGTCAACACCAAATGGCCTCACCCCGGATGCAGCCAGAGTTTTCCTCTGCAGAAGGAGCTGGACCTGAGAGAAGTGATGGGGAAAGGCTGATGTTTTTCATTGCAAGTTCTTTTACACTATTTGATTTATTACCATGTGCACAAATCGTTTGCTTTAGAACCAAGGATGATGTGTAGGGCGGTGCCAGGACTCATATTGCACCACCTACTATGACCCATTGTGTGTAGCACCTGCCTTCAGTGACCAAGCAAGCCAGCCAACTTCCTAAACTTCATTAACACAAACCATATTACCACGTGGTGTTTTGTTGAAGCAGGATCCTCACTTCTTCTTTTTTTTTTTTTAAAATTGGGGAATTGGGGGATGGGAACAGACAAGTTGCTGTCGTTTTGTTCTTCAGTCTAGTTGTGGAGGACATTGCTTCACTGGCCCAAGTTGGCACCATCATTNGAACCGGGGCCCTCTGGCGTCCCAAGCCAGCTCTTAACCACCGCGCCACTCGGCCGGCCCCTCTCTGATTATGTTTTTAAAGATAAACTCCATTGTTGCTTCTTTATACAATTAACTTTATTGAAATACAGTTTATATACAATAAACTGAAATCATAAAAAATGTACAATTTTAGTTTTGACAAAGGTATCCACCCATGTAACTGATACTACAATCAAGCTATAGAACCTTTCCATTGCCTCAAAAAGTGTCTTCATGTCTCTTTATAATCACCCCTACCCTGGCCCCAGGCAACTAATCTGTTTTGTAGATTAGTTTACATTTCCTAGAATTTCATATAAGTGGAATTATATAGTATGTACTTTTTTGAGTCTGGCTCCTTTTGCTTAGCATGTTTTTGAGAGTCATCTGCATAGTTGCCTGCATCAGTAGTTCTTTTCTTTTTACTGCTGAGTAGTATTCCATTGTATAGATGTACCACAATTGGTTTTCCACTCACTTGTACTACACGTGGATTGTTTCCAGTTTTTGGCTATTATGAATATAGTAGCTATGAATATTTGTGTAGAAGTGTTTGTGTAGATATATGTTTTCATTTCTCTTGGGTATGAACTTTATAAGAAACTGCCAAACTGTTTTTCAAAGTAGTGGTACCATTTTACAATCCTACAAGCAGTGTGGTAGAGTTCTAACTACTCTATATTTTTGAGAATATTTGATTTTTTAGTCTTTCTAGTTTTAGCTATTCTATTGAATGCATAATAGTACATCATTATGGATTTAATTTGTATTTCCCTGATGACTAATGGTGTTGAACCATTCATATATCTTATTTTATGATGCATCTGTTGAAATATGTTGCACATTAAAAAAAATTAGGTTGTCTTATTGCCGCATTGTAAGAGCTCTCTATACTCTATATACAAGTCCTTTGTCAGATGTAGGCATTGTAAATATTTTCTCCCAATCTGTGTTTTGCCTTTTTATTTTTAAACGGTGTATTCCAAAGAGCAAGTATCTTTAATTTTAATAAAGTCCATGAATTATTTTTCGAAACAGTACAAGAAAAGAAAAACAAGAGAGATTGAATAGTGCTTAGTGTAGTTTTTGCATCATCATACAATATTTTAATTCCATGGCAATTGTCAACTGTGTGTTAATTGGAATATTGGATTAATCAAAACACCTTTTGCTTATTGCCTTGGGTAACAGAATTTTCTATATTTATGAATGTCCTCATGCAGCAACTCTGAAATTTAAATGCCATCTTAATCCCTTTTTAAAAATGTGACCCAATTGGTAAATATAGAAAATTAAAAAATTATATTAGATCTCTGCTCACCATTTAAATGAGAATACTTTTTCTCTAAATGAGTAATCTACAAAAGTTTGTTAAGAGTAATAGTGAAAACGTATATTGAGTGCTCATTATGTGTCAGGTGCTGTGCTAAATGGATTAGTTCATCTAATTCTCACAGCAAGACTCTATGAATTTGTCACCATTGTTATTCTCACTTTATTGATAAAGAAACTGTTCAAGTTCACTCAACTTACTCCAGAGATAGAATCCAAGATCCAGATGTGTATGTGCCTATATGCTTTGTAGACCCCACCTTTCACTCATTTTGTGAGTTTCTTTTGGTGTATTATAAGAGGTGTATTATATGTCACTGATATGATTAACCTAGCAATGTAACTAAATTGTTGTACCCTAAGATTATTTACTACCCAAGCCATATTCTGATATCCCAACATGTTCCCTAATATTTTTAACACCAGTATTTAACATCTATTAATAGAATTTCCATGCTATTAAGAGGTGCATAGTAGCTATTGTATCTCAACCACATAGTCTTTATTTTTATTATTATATATTATA
>NW_017731711.1:792139-825427 GCF_001890085.2 Hipposideros armiger
TAACGAGGCCAGGTTTCTTCTGGAGTTAGGAGTTCTTTGTCTCTCTTTCTCTCTCTCTCTCTCTCTCTCTCTCTCTCTCTTTGTGTGTGTGTGTGTGTGTGTGTGTGTGTGTGTGTGTACATGACACACAAATGCAAACAGTGACCCAATGTTTATTTCCTCCAGTCATGCCAAGACTGAAAGACTTCAGGTTACAAATTCATTCCTTTGCCAGAGGTAAATTGGGGGAGGGGGCAGGAAATAATATGAAAAAAAGTTAAAAATGTCAGGAAGAGCTCAGTTTTACTTGTAAACATATGCACTTGGCACTTAGGATAAAAACAAGACTTGGTTCGAACCTCAAAGAGCTTTTAGTGTGGACAGAAATAAAGCCGAGCAAGTATGTAGTGCAGGGGAGATAAAGTTATAATAGCAGTTAGTCCAGGGAACTCAAAGGAGGGGCTTTTAATAGAGCCCAGGGCCTTGCCACTTCAAGTATGGTTCAACCACCACCAGCAGCCTCTCCTGGAAACTTGTGAGAAATGCAGGCTCTCTGGCTCCAACCCAGACTGACTGTGAATCTGTGTTTTAATGAGATCCCTAGCTGAATCACATGCACATTAATATTTGAGAAATATTGGCCTGGGGGGTGAGGATGGGATCCAGGAAGATTTCTTAGAGGAAGTAAATCCTGGGTTGTGTTTTGAGGATGAGTAGGGTTAACCAGGAAGTGTTCCAAGCACAGGGAACAACATAAGCAAAAGTTCAGTGGTACGAAAAAACATAGGAGTGATTTGGGAACTGCAAGCAGCTTAAATTGCTGATCAAAAGGGAGAGTGAGAAGGACAGAGAATTGTAGGGAGATGGCTGATCAGGCAGTACAATAGCCAGATCCTGCTGGGTGTGCTCTAGTTAAGGAGCTTGGCTGCGATGTAATCTGTGATAGAGACACATGATGACAAGTTCAGATTTGCGTTTTACATCACTCAGCCCTGAGGAGCCTGAGAACGTTAAAGTCAAAGGGCTGAGAAATTAATTAGGCAGCTACAGTAATATATAGTTCTGGAGAGAAATTAGTCTAATTCAGGTAGTGGCAGTGGGGATGGAGAAAAGGGAGGACGTTTAAGAAATTTTAGGAGGCAATAAACAGATGAAAGACTTCAGTATAGCTTGGGTGGAAGGGTAGAGGACAGCTGAGTCCTGACTGGAAGAGTTGCAGGCTTCTAGCGGGGGATTTGAGGAGGGAAATTATGAGTTTAGTTTTCAACACGTTCAGCTCAGATGAATTGAAAAAAAAACCAGACTCAGACTCATAAATACAGAGAACAAACTGATGGTTGCCAGAGGGGAGGGGGGTTGGGGGACTGGGTGAAAAAGGTGAAGGGATTAAGTACAAATGAGTAGTTACAAGATAGTCACTGGAAGAGTAAAGCATAGAGAATATAGTCAACAATGTTGTAACAACTATGTATAGTGACAACTAGACTAATGCAGGGATCACTGCATAAATTATATAAATGGCTAACCACTAAGTTGCACACCTGAAACTAATATAAAATGATATGGAATGTCAACTGTAACTGAAAAACATAAATAACTCATAAAAAGAAAGAAAACAGGTAGAGGAGAAAAAAAAAGGAAAACAAGAAAAGGATGAACTCCGTGAGTCAATCAAGGTGCAGAAGGCAAGTGATGACAAGGAAACAATGCCCGGCTCAAGTGTGAGGCTACAGTAATGCACATAGGATATCTGTGAGTTTTTGCTCCAGTCCTATTTCCAGAGGCTGCCTTCTTGGAACTTCTTGGAACCAACAACAACTGGTTGGACCCTGAACCCTGCAGAAGAGCAAATGATTTGATTCATGGTTTCCTATCCTGTGATCAATAATTGTTGACACCATTTGCTCTGAAAAAACAAATGTTTTTTTTAACTTGGAGTTCAAGCTGCTCCAGGATCAGAATGTCCAAATAGCTGTTTTTTTCCATATTGACCTGTGGGGTAACTTTGCCTACTGTCCCCAACACTATTTCCAAAGTGGCAATTATACCATGCCAACATGTGTGTGCTTGCTTGCACGTGTTCTTCCTTTAAGTTCTGGCTACTGCCACAGATCTTCCCCGTTTGTGAACTTTTACACTTTTATTTTGCACTTTAAAATTCAGAACTCATAATAGTCTCTCTCGAATCATCCCTATAATTGTTTCCTTTTTAACAACCTGTTCTTCTCTGCTCAGACTTCTAAAAAAACTTCACGGACTTCTGTCTCCACGCCAGAAACTCCGAGTATTTTAATATTTTCTGATTAGCCAATAAAAAGCAGAAGGTCGGCACGTGGTTTATTAGTCTGGGCAGGAGGGAGGTATTCCAACCAGATCCTTTCGCTCTTGCCAGGATCAAACATGGCGGCCTGCAGCCCGATCTTCCAGAACACCTAGCTCGCTCTCCTGTGACTCCAGTCAGGTTTTGGCGCTCCTTCTTTTACCGTCCTTCCGCATCGCGGCGCCAAGAGGGTCAGCACCTGGGAGCGTGACAGTGGACCTGCTTCCCGCCCCCACCCGAGGGCCCGCCCAGTAGCCCGCGTCAGCCAATCGCAGGCCGCGCTGCGGCGGGTGGCAGCTTCGGCCGGCCCCACCCCCTAATCTCGTTGTGGCCTGCGACTCCCGGCTGGTAGTGCCGCTCTTGGTTGCGCGTACTGGTCGTGCGGAAACGCGGGTCGCGGACGCTCGCTGCCAGCCACATCTCAACCCAGCCGCGGAGGCCGTCTGCCCGGAGCCCCCGCCATGGACTACGAGGACGGTAAGCGCTGCCTCTGGCTGGTTGCCGCGGTGAGCGGGAGGCGGGCTGGCGTGCGCAGGGGGTCTGTTTACCGTCTCAAGATGGCCGTGTGGGCTTTGTTCTGCGGGCCCAGAGGCCGGCCGGCCGCCCGTCCGTCTTGGGCCCAGTGCCGGGAGTCGGCCTTTTTGGGGACCTGTGCGCCGCGATCCCGCCCGCCCGGCGCCCGGAGACCTGGGAGTTCCGTGCCGGCCTAAGGGGTTGGGGGAGGGACGCGGGCCTAGAGCGCAACGGCCTCCGGACTCGCCCCGGCGCATGAAAATTGCCTCGACGCCTCCTACTTCCCGGTCTCGGGCAAACGGGCGAATGCGGCCTTCTCCACCTCGGCTCGCGCTCGCCCCACGGGGCAGCGACCCAGATCGTCTATTTAGTAAACCTTCAACCCCAGATACAATTTTTGGAGACTCGTTCACAGTGATAGTTCTTAGTGACTTAGTTTAAGAGTGTAAAGGGCGTCTCTAAGTCATAATTATACGTAGATAGGTATCTATACAGAATGGAAAGTAAGACATTTCTGGTTAGCAAACTGGGGTATTTACCCACCACAATTAACCTGTTCGTTAATCCCTGTTTTGAAATACCTCCGAATCAAAGCGTTTTTCTCTGGATTGTGTATGGATGGGACGAAAGTTAGAATTCTGGCACAGCCATCCCATGTCCTTCAAATTCGGACCTCTCCACAGCCGTTTGGGTTGGATTTACTGATTAAATAACTGTATTTTAGCAACCAATATCTTTCAGTCGTCTCTCATAGCAGTTCTTTAAAACATTTCACAGGCTCACAAAGTAAAATAAATTTGGTCTTCGCCTTGTCTTTAAACTTTGCCCAACTTTGATAGAAATTGGTGTCAAGATAAAATGAGTGTATAATGACAGCATAAGGGAAATGTGAAAAGGGGCTTAAATGGTGAAACTGGATTTAATCCTGAGTAACCAGGCATTTCTAAATAAAACCAGTTCACTAACTATATAGTTGTAAGTCTCTAACACAACAAAAAAAAATTTGTAACATTGAATGTGATGTGATCTTAGCATGTGAGTCTTACTAAATGATATTTTGATCTTTGATTTGATTTCATGTTACAGAGTTAAAGCTGCCAAATTTAAGTATATGAAAGTGGACTGGAATAACTTTTGTGGACACTTCTAAGTTACTTTGAAACAGGAAGGTCAGCTATTAACAACAGTGGCACACTCTGGTGTTTGTTTCAGTTGGACTTGGACTTATTTTGATATAGATACTTTTAAACTATGAATATTTGAAGTGCCAGAGTTGGGAGTTAAATTTAAAAATATATTATTGTGTTTTCATGTCAAAGTTTGATGACAGTACTGACACCCAAAGTACAACAGAAGCCACCAAGATGGGGGGGTTGGGGACCAATGAGAGCGGTCCCCTCCCCTCATAAAGGAGTTCATTTTCTGTAGAGAATTAAAAAACAATAATAAAACTATATTTGCTTTTTATTATCACCACATACCTATAATTCTAATGCGTGTCAGTGATAAAATTCTAAACAATGTCAGTGGTAAAATACGCCCTCTCTCTTGCTCCCTCCTCACCCCATCACTATATTTAGGGAATGGAATTTGACTAACAGTAAATCTGAATCTAATCTTGTGTAGTGTAGCTGGATTCTGTAGTATCCAAATGACCATTCTATTAAATTCCTTTCACTATTTGTTTAACAGGATTTAACAATTGCTAAATTAGCTTTGACAGGGAAATTGCCAGTATGGTTTTCAGTTATGCTGCCTCATCCTGGATAGATACAGCGCACGCGTGCGCGCGCACACACACAGACACAGACACACACACACACACACACACACACACACACACAGACACATGCATTTCTCACATAAGATTCTGAAATCTTCAGTAAATGAAGTGGTAAAAGAAATATTAACTGAAAAAATTATATTACATAGAATGAATTCTCAGATGTCCTTGCATTTGCATTATTTGATACATAATTTAATCTGTCTGCCTTCCCTTTTGCTACTCTGTATAAATCAGTACTGGATCCTTTCTTTTGACTGTTTTTATGTGTCAGGTGTTATAAACTAATTTTTACATTACTATAATTTTGATGATAAACCTGCTATTTGGGTAGATAGAAAGGAGGAAGAGATAATATGTTTTCCCATATGATATATTCGTAATTATTTATACCTTTTTGCACATAATTGAATTAATGACATTTTAAAAATTGTATTTGTTTTAAATAGATGGGTATATAATTTCAGATTTTTTTGGTATTGCACTAATTCTTTTCTGTTAAATGTGTCTTCATAGATTATACACACTCTGCTTGCCGTAATACTTATCAGGGTTTTAATGGTGAGTATCTGTTTTCATTTGCTCTTAAATACCTTAAAGGAATGCATTTCATGATTTGTTTTCATACAGATAAAGTACCAATGTAAAGGAGCCAGTTCTACCTTGTTTCAGTCGTTGTTTTGTCTCTTGATGTATCACTTCTTGGGATTAATGTTGTCTTACCATGTATAGTATTTGAATTAGGGAATTTGGGATCAGAAAAAGTTAGGGTTATTTATATTAGCTTGATTCTTTGTTTTATTTGAATTATGATTCCTTTAATTTATTCCAAAAGGCCCTACCTGCATTCTGAGTGATGAGTTACAAGAAACTAGCTGAGATATTTTTGTTGAATTAGAAGCTTTGGTATTGAGTAATGTAGATTAAATGGATTATTGGCTTTTGTTGTACATTGCTTTTGTTGTAATGCATTGACGTTATTGAGGTCATTTGTTCAAATGTGTTAGTATATAAAGAGCTGCCTAGAGGAGCACACAAGAAGCCTGATTATTAACATAAGCGTGACATTAGAGTTGTGACTACAAAGCTAGATAAAATCATGAGAGATATGCAGAATACAGTTGGATGTCATTTTGATAGCTGTTAAAGTTAAGGCTCTGCCAAACAGGATGATAACACAAAAAAGAACATGGAACAATTTAAAGAGATTAAAAAAGCATTATGTGAAATACCCCAGGGAGTAGAATTAAAATTCTGATTGCCAGAGAAATGCAAAATTCAATTGTTGTACAGAATATAATTTATCCACAAAATAAAACTGAAGCAAATGTACAGCTGAATAAAGAAGACTATTTCATTTTATGGGAATAATTACTGTACAGTTAATTTCAATTTATCATCTCTGAGAATTTAGAGAAACTTTGGATTTGATGTGGGCTGAAAAAGGCTCAACATATAGGAAGTAGTCAACATATATTGAGTATTGAAGAATATATTTTTGAGCAGGAGAGTGACATAATGAAATTACCAAAGAAAGTTGAATTGGTATCCACATGTAGGTTAGATTGAAAACTGGAAAATTATATAGAAAGCCATTTCATAAAAGTAGGTATAAGGATTTTAATGTAAATGTAAATTACACATCCAATTTGATGTCCTAGTATAAAAAAAAAAGTAAAATATGTCAATACATTTTGTATATTGGTAAACCTTTTGTACTCTATTATATTGAAATCCATTGGTATGTCTTGTACTTTTAATGGATATTATTACCATGTATGATTCTGTAATATCAGGCATGTTATTTGGAAAATACTGGTTTACTGAATTACTCAGATTTTCCAAATACATACTGACAGACTTTACTGTACAACATTTAAAAAATTACTCATTAATACTGCTACCAATTTTATCAGAAAAGCCTTTAAGTATTGAGAAGCTGTCAAGCTCAAGGTGGTAGATACAAGTTTTATAAAATTTTAATTTTTGCTCGAAAGCTTGAATTTTATCATTGCCAACAAATACTTTCACTTATTTTCCTTGAAGTGACAATTTTACTTTGTTCATTTTTGAGAAAATGTCGGCCAAATGCTCTAGTCTGAAAACCATAGTTTTTGAATACCAGTCTTTCTTTCTAGTAAAAGTAATATTCCTTGTAAAAAGTGGCTAATTCGGTTCACCAAACACACAATGGCTTTTCCTGGAGAGAACTATGATACTTTGATATGAGCAAAATTGCTTTTTTGTGTACTTCCTATTTCACTATACAGAATATCAGAAAGAAAGTGTACTCAAAGGTCATGATTTAATAAAATTAATCATTTTTACTGCTTCATCAAGTACATTTTTAAGTGAAGGTGGCTTTTTTTTTAAAATTTTATTGGGGAACAGTCTTGGTCATTGGTTACACATTGCTTTCATGGTACAATGGCATAGCTGACTCGTTTAAGGAGGGCGCAGCTCACAGTGGCCCATGCGGAGATCTAACTGGCAACGTTGGTGTTATCAGCATGACGCTCTAACTAACTGAGCTAACGAACCAGCCACCCCCAAAGGTGGCATTTCTATTTTATTATTTTTTACTACAGTGTGCAGTGTTGAATACGACGACTGCTAGTACAGTCTGGTGCCTCTGCCTTGATTTTGTCCTATAACACCAGCAATTTTACCCATCAATGCTTTTGCATTTTCAGTGCAAATGTCAACACTACAGAGGGCTAATAACATCTTAGTATTATTTATGAAAATAGTTTGACCTTGTGGACCCTGTGAAAGAGTCTTGGCAACTTCCAACGGTCGATAGACTATTCCTTGAGAACTGCTGCTCAAGGGTATATGAAAAATTACTAGAAGTCAGACCTGATCACAAGACTAGTGTACATTTAAGATAGGGCCACAAATAGCAGATTATAAGGCGGAGAGTATCATAAGCACCAGGTAAGAGGTACAGACTTTTGTAGATATTCAGAAGAAAGAGGATAATCAGCTGAGACAATATCAATACAAGTGTTCTTGAAGGAATTAGTATTTGAAATGGACTTTAAAAGATTAGAAGATTTCAATAAGCAGGTATTTGGGGTGGTAGAGGAGAGTGTTTCATGTAGAAGCAACAGCATGAAGGTAGAGGGGTAGATACTTATGGGACTTCAGGAAAATCATTTCATCTCTTTGGATTTTAGTTCCCTAATATATACAACAAGGAAATTGAATTTGATCATTTAGGTCACTTCCAGGTTTAAAGTTGCAAGATATCATGCAGTGCTTTTGTAAAGTTGCTATTGTTGTTGTTAGTAACAGAAATATTTAAATGTAATTAAAATGGAATGTTTTTAAAAATATAAATTAAGGTATTTGCTCTGTGTATAGGATTGTATTTATTAGTGCATAAAATTTTGGGGTGGGTGGTAATGAAGGCTTTTAAAAGACTATAGGAAACACATTCTAAATGTTTTTAAAATTTTTTCATTTTTATAATCATAGTAAATTCATTTTATTACCTTTTACATTTATTTTTCATGTCAGAGGTTAGGATAGAGGTGGAATTGCAGTATAGTAAAATATATTTAGTGCTCTTATTGTGTTAGAATTTTTTAGTGTTTGCATTGCTAGAATTCACATTCATTCCCTTTATTCAAAGTATTGGGTTGTCGGAAAAGCCATGACGCATTTTTGCAACAGATGGCGCTAATTCATTTTTGGAAGTACTAGAGTCATTCACATCTATGTTATTGCTATGTCATTTGACAGCTGACAGTTCTAGCTTCATTCCAAAAAAAAATTGAGCGATTTTGTTGCATTTTGGAGATTTTACAACAAATTGAAGATGGAAGACCAAACTGCATTTTTGCCATATTTTACTGTTTTACTCCTGTAAACGGAAGAACGTGCGTCGAGCTTGTGAAAAGTTGCATAAATTACAGTGACAATGCTCTACAAGAACCTCAGTGCCAACAATGGTTCACGAAATTCTATGCTGGTGATTTTGATCTCAATGATGCTCCTCGGTCAGGGAGGCCCACCAAGGTTGATGACTACAAAATAAAGGCATTCATCGAGTCAAACCCACGTTACACAACACGAGAGATTGCAGAAACATTGAACATTCATCATTCAAATGTTCACAACCACTTGAAGAAGCTGGGATATGTAAGCAAGCTCGATATTTGGGTTCTGCATGAACTCAAAGCAGTTCACTTGACGGTGTTTATAAATATCTACAACATGGTCATTAAACGTGAGTTAAACTATCCTTTTTTGAAGCGACTGATAACTGGTGATGAAAAGTGGATTATTTACAACACTGGGGTGTACAAACGGTCTTGGTCCCAACGTGATGATTCGCCTCAAACGACATCGAAAGCAGACATTCATCAGAGGAAGGTTATGCTCTCAGTGTGGTGGGATTTTAAAGATGTTGTGTTTTTCGAGCTCCTACCAAGGAACCAAACAATTCGAATGTGTACTGTAGATGATTGGGCAGTTTGAATGAATCCATTATACAGAAACGTCCAGAGCTTGTTAATTGTAAAGGAGTTGTGTTCCATTGCAACGCGAGACCACACACAAGTTTGATCACCTGTCAAAAATTATTGGAGCTTGGGTGGGATGTGTTGCCACACCCACCATACTCGCCTGACCTTGTGCCGTCAGACTTCCACTTGTTTCGCTCTCTTCAAAACTCCTTGCGTGGTATAACGTTCAATTCAGATGAGGCTGTAAATCAGTACCTTGTTCAGTTTTTCACAGATAGGTCCTTCTATGAACGAGGAATTATGAAGCTCACTGAAAGATGGCAAAAGGTTATCGAACAAAATGGGCAATATATCATTGATTGATATTTGTTCTTTGTATAAATAAATGACCTCTGAAAAACATAGACAAAATACGTCATGACTTTTCTGACAACTCAATATTTGAAAATTTAAATATCTGTTGAGTCATTACCACAGATTGGCCCCACTCTGTGATTTTTACTTTTTAAAAATAGCTATTTCAGTTATTGTATGAAGTAAATGAAATTCAACTACTTGAAAATGTGGCTGCTTCTGGGTTTTTAGACATTTTGAGAACAGTTAGATGCAGCAAAGGTATACGTATAACAAAAATGTTCCCTTTTGACATTATTAAATGCTGATTTTTCTTGAGAATAGTAATTATTTATTAATTATATACTCTGTAGTATCTAACACTAGGCCTTATAATAAGTAGTATCCAGTCAAATAAATATTAGTTAAATTGAAAATAATTCTGATGTAGAACTTACTAGTTGCTTAAGTTTTTCTTTGAAACATTAGGTTTCTATACAAATCTGATTTTTCAGGTTATCATCTGTACGTTTTTCCCCTCAATGTCTCGTGTGAGTTGAGCTTAAATGTTAATGGTGAATTATCTCAGGTGATTGATGTGAATATCTGGTGTTTTATGCAAAGATTCCTGAAGAGAATGGTGTATTTTACTGACCTTTTGTTATTGACTCTCTTTTAGGAATGGATCGTGATTATGGCCCTGGATCTTATGGAGGTCTGGCATTCAAGGATATTTATCTAAAAATTCTTCTTTTGAGTGCCAGTAAAGGTGAGCATCACTTAATTTTTTTCTTTTTAAACTCTTTATAGGGATGGATCGTGACTATGGCCATGGATCCTATGGGGGTCAAAGATCCATGGACTCCTACCTAAACCAGTCATATGGCATGGACAATCACAGTGGTGGTGGTGGGGGTAGCAGGTAAATTGCTTAATCACTTGGCCAAATAATTAGAAGATTATAAGATTCTGGATATTTTAATTTAAGTATTCCTTTGGCATGTTATGATACGTGAACTTCACTATTTGGTGTTGAATGATCACCTTAAATGTTTAAACTTGTTAACTAATGGTTATAAAAATTATCTCAGAGTCACTGGCAGACATTTTAGGAAAACCTGAGATAACTATTATCAATCATTTCAATATGAGAGTAAGATTTTATGTCTTTAGGTGTGAATATTTCTTTTACTTCTTTTACTTTTAACTCCTTATCAACCAGAATGTCCCAAACAAATGATATAAAAATGTTATTGGAAATATTTGTGAAGCTTTTTTTTTAATAATTAAAAAAAAATCTTTTTTAATGTGAGGTGCTATGTAAAGCAGCAAAGCAGTCGTTGACTAGAATGGGTTTAACTGAACTAGCCTAGCCACATTCAGTCTCTAAGAAACATTTAAGATAGTTATTTTTTAATTTTAATTTTAAAGTAAGTTGTAAGAGCATACTGTAATAATAAAAGTGTTTTTAAAATCATGTGTAGGTTATTTATTGGCAGGTACTACTTACACCAAAAACACTTGTGCTCTAGATAGGAACATAAAGCCATGAATACAATACGTTTTGCTTATTTTAATGCACTATAGTTTAGAATGTATATTTTGCTGCTGATAACTGTGGAAAGCTTAAACCTAGTTGAACTTCTACAGGCTTTAGGGTTGACCATATTTCAAGCAGAATGGGGGGGTCTACTTTTTGAGACACAAAGATTCCTACTAAATAGAAGCAAAACTAGTTAGGAAACATTTGAAACTATCGTCCTTCTTCATAAATTGAAGGATCCAGATTCCTTAAGGATGGACTGAATGATGCTTACTTTCCTTCTTTCTGCTTCAAGTGTGCCACTATGGTTTATAGTAGAGAAAAATCAAGAAAGTGAACAGTTATAACAATTTTGCTAAGATGATAGATATTTTGAAAAATGTAGTTGGAAAGAGGAATCATTTTTATATGGTTATTAGGATTCAGAAGTAAATAGTACCCTCTATTTAGTGATCTATAAAGAAATGAAGTAATGTAACACATCTCAATGTTTTAATATATCAGTTATTGCCCTGTTACATTGTAAATGTAATGTGCATAAATTATGTAGATGTTTATCGTTTATCTCATGTGTATTGTGGACCTTTATAAAACTATGTTGTAAGGTATCAGGTAATTTTTGTAATCCATGCTTTGGATTTGTGAGATGATTTGTTTTTTCTGTTGACTATTAAAACCTTGAGGAGACTGTGTGCTCCCCTTTTTAGAGTAGTTTTATATGATAATTTCCTGCCAAAAAATAGTTTTTCAAAGAATTGAAGACATTATAAAATATATTCTTTTTCATCTGCCTTGAAAATTCATATGCAGAGGGTATATGTTGGTGGTCTTTTACTTTTATGTTCTATTTTATGTGTTTAGCCTTCTAGATTTGTTAGATTTACAACCTATAAGTAAAAGTGACTGAGGATTGACTATTGATTGACCTTAGCCAAAGTTTGGCAGATTGTCAAATTTTATAACCAGAGATAATTCTCCAAATTTTGACTACTACAAACATAATAAAGCAGTTTTGTGATATAGATTATTCGGGGTGCAAAAGAATCTCTTCTGTGTCACAAGTAGCCTACCTCTGTGTAGTCTTCAATTTGTGTCCTATTGAAAGCCAAAATACTGTAAATATTTTGTATTTTCCAATATTAGGGATGGATTCAAAGAAAGTTTGAGTAGTTTGTAAATTTTAGCAAATGAATTTTTCCAAGACTAGGGCTGGGCTTAAATAATGACAGACAAATCTTTTATTTCTAATAAAATAGAAAAGCTGCTAAAAAGCAGATTTTTAAGCTAAGCTTTATTTAACTCAATTCATATTTAAAAACTGACTCAGATAGCTTTCTATCTGGTCTCATGTTAAACTGCCCAGCCCTAATCAAGCGTGAACAAAAGTAGAACTGTGCAAACCAGTATGGTATAAATGAATTTTAGTTGATAAATGTCATCTGATAATTTGTCTTTTGAATTGTCTAACATTAGTAAGCTTACTTTTGTTTTTTCCCTCACTGTGCAACTTTTCCAGGTTTGGACCTTATGAGTCTTACGACTCCAGGTCTTCTCTGGGTGGGCGAGATCTGTACAGATCTGGCTATGGTTTTAATGAACCCGAACAAAGCCGCTTCGGAGGTAGTTATGGTGGTCGATTTGAGAGCTCCTACCGGAATAGCCTTGACTCTTTCGGAGGTAGAAACCAGGGCGGGTCTAGCTGGGAAGCACCTTACTCCCGTTCAAAATTGAGGCCTGGGTTTATGGAGGACAGAGGAAGAGAGAATTACTCTTCCTACAGCAGTTTTTCTTCACCCCATATGAAGCCTGCACCTGTAGGCTCTCGGGGGAGAGGAACGCCTGCTTATCCTGAAAGTACGTTTGGAAGCAGAAACTATGATGCTTTTGGAGGACCATCAACAGGCAGAGGCCGAGGCCGAGGAGTAAGTACAACAGAATCTTTTCAGATTCTTTTCACTAGTCACTCTTTTAAACCCTTTCAAGACCATGGTTTTCAACTAGAGTAAACACTGTTCATCCCAGTGTATTTTGAAGCAAAAGCTGAGTCATAAGCATAATTTTTAGGTTGCCTGTAAAAGTTTTTCCAGCACCTCAGAAAATAAGTGGCAGTTTGAGATGATTGTTCATAAAGTTTTGCCAAAACTCCCTTTATTAAAAAGGTGAGGATGTTAGGTTTGGTCTAAAAGGGGTTAAAAGGAGTTGCATTTTTCCTTGTAAACACTAGCAGTTTTGCTGGTGGGACAGTTCTTGGATTATTGTAAAAGGTAACAACCCTTTTGGAGTTTTTGAGTAGGTTAAAGGTGCAATGTATGATAAAATGTTTATACTTTGCTGCTAAACTAGCTCCACATCTCTCATTAAACACAAGAGACTAAAAGTTGGTGATAGATGAGGGTAGCTTAGCCATGTTTACATGGTGAAGAAGTTGATATGTATAATAGGTTGTAGAATGATTTGTGGTCAGTATGATTTTGCTAACTCTCTTACAATATGTCCTATTGCTGGGTGTTCCGTTTTCCCTGTGTCAGTAGTTTTACTATTGAGAAATAATTTCCCACCTGTACATGTTTATGGCTCCTTTCTAGGAAGTAGTATTTTGTAAATTGCTTAAATGAGTAGATACACTAGTTTTCAAGTGTTTAATTTCAGGATAGGTAGTGCAAAGATTATGCCTATATTCTTAGGTAACTTGAACATGAAATTTTACCTAGTAAGTGTATGTAGATTGTGGGATTGTTATGTAGTTTGATCATATAAAGATTACTATAATTCTGCTGTAAGAAATGTTTTTGTTTTTTTTTTGAGTCAGTTGCTCTTAATCTCTTTGCAGAGGAAAGTACTTCTGATAAAAAAATAGAGTACACATTTTTGACTATTGACTATTCATTAGCTTTTGGTACATCAGGGTAGTTTGTCATACTTGTGTAGAAATTTTGCATTTATAACAGCTAACTCTTTACTTATGTAAAATGCATTGCACCTTTAATGGATATTAATGAAGATTTTTCTGATGTGACTATATAAATTACCTGGAAACACTAATTTATTCAAACCTAGTAGGTTAGATAGGTATTCTAAGCATAATATACAAATGTGAGCAACTGGTATGTTGCTATTCCACCATACTTATGATTGTAGGTTTATTGAAAATAGTTGGGGTAATAATAGGCTTTGGGTTTTGAAACTGAAAATCTGTTTCAGTTTGAAAATTTGGAAAACACTTAACATTTTCCATACTATATATTACTTTATAGGCAAATGATTTTTTTTTCTTAATGAGATTTCAAATATTAATTTTGTTTTCATAATAGAAAAACAGGTATTCCTTTACTTTGTATTCACCATTCTAGTCTGAATGGACTTTTCTTTCTTTCCTCCTGTTAAGTAGATGAACAAATAGGACTTTGTTTTTTAATCTTCACTTGTACAATTCCCATTGGATCCTTCTCTTCAGATTACTCCTCAATCTTTATCTTCTAAAAGTAAGGTTAGCAGAACAAATTTCTGTGGACATGTGGCCTCTTGGTGTAGTGGGTTTTGTTAATGACAAGAAAAGAAGAAGGGACACAGAGTCGTTTGGTTGCATGACTCTTCGTCTGTAGAGTTTTGCTTCTCAGGCTTCTGGGTCAGCATATGTTTCTCTAGGTAAGAATGTGAATGGAACGTCAGATGCAATTCTTTATCTGAAGTGTGTCTTGGAAGTTGATGCATGGTTATGCTTTAACTCTCCTATTTCATGCTAATGTTCCATCTCGCCTTCTCATTGCCTTTTCCAACAGGGAGAAATCCTAAATGATTTCTGGATCTTTTTTACTTCAGACTTCAAATATGGTCTTCTTTGTGTTTCTTGGTTTTAAGCCAGGCTTTAGTAAAATAAAGATTTCTTTTAAGGTCTTTTCATGGGAAAACATCAATTAGGAACTCTGAAGAGGAGTTGTCAGAGAGTTGTACAAGTGGTAATATTTTGACAGGCACCTATGTTGTTTATGATCTCAAGAACTTTGAATTGTAAAAATAAAAAATACATAGGAAATATCCATATTTGTTCTACTGGAAATAAAAATACTAATTCACTGGAATTGAGTTCATGTAATAATTTACAAAGTTTTTCAATGTGTTTATTTAGAGTGGACATGTAAAACTTAGTTACATTTTGGGGAGTTTTCAGGTGAAAATTATTAGATAGATAACGTGTAAATTTTGTATGAATTCATTATCTTTGTATATTATGCTAATATTTCTTGATTTCACAAATTTGCAGCATATGAGTGATTTTGGAAGCATTCATAGACCTGGAATTGTTGTTGACTATCAAAACAAATCCTCCAATGTGACAGTTTCTTCTACAAGAGGAATAAAGAGAAAAATGATGCAGCCATTTAATAAACCTGGTGGATCCTTCATCAAGAAACCCAAGCTATCAAAATCTGTGGAGAAGATGATACTCAGCAAATCACCTAGTAAGTAGGAAAACATAATTGCTATCATTCAGGATACTTGGAATTTTAAAAAAATTCAGTGCTTTTAGTTAATTTTTTCATGTTTATATAGTCAAACTACATAATAATTATAATTGTAGAAATTAGGCTTGTGGATCTCCTAGTGCAGTCATGAACATCAAAATTACCCAAAGATACTTTTTAAATTCACATGTCCTGGTCTTACCCCTCTTCCCTAAATCCTGATTTAGGGCAGAGCCAGGACATTTATGTTTTTTAAATTGGCCTTGCACATGATTTTTGAGTCAAATTCCTTTTTTGGGTGTTATATTTATTGTTGGAGGTATTGCTGAGGAAATGTTACATGATATTACGTAGAATCCCCTTTATAAGGAAAAAGGGAAGAAATGTTTCGTGAGCCTTGGTACCAGGAAAAGCAGTTTCTTCTAGAAAATGAATTTGTTTTTAATCTTCTGGAAAAGGTGACTCTTAGACATAATCATATTTCAATTTGTACATTGTTAAAAGATGGAGAGGTAATTTGAAAATGAAATTAAAGAAACAATTTCATTCATGTTAGCATTAGGAAGAATAAACTATTCTGTAATAAATTTAACAAAAGAAGTGCAAAACTGATACTTTGAAAACTACAAAACATTGTAGAAAATAATTAAAGACCTAAATAAATGATAAAACTAAGAAGTTTATAGATCAGAAGATAAAACATTTGTTAAGATGGTAATACTTCCCAAACTGATCTACACATTCAGCACAATCTTTATCAGAGTTCCATCTGACTTCTTTGCAAAAATTGACAGGTTTATTCTAAAATTCATTAGAAATCACAAGGAACCTAAAATACCCAAAACAGTCCTGAAAAAGGATAGAATAGACAGACTCATTTCAAAACTTACTACAAAGCGACAGTAATCAAGACGTGGTACTGGCAGAAGGACAGACAGATAGACCAATAGAATAGAATCGAGAGTCCAGAAACAAACTCATAAATCTTTGATCACTGGTTTTTAACAAGGATGCCAAAATTATTTAGTGGGGAGAGAATAGTCTTCATTTTCAACAAATGGTTCTGGACAACTCGATAGCCACACGCAGAAGCCAAAATGCAAGACTTAAATGTAAAAACTAAAACTATAAAACTCTTAGAAGAAAACAGAGGACTAAATCTTCATGACTTTGGATTTGGCAAGGAATTCTTAGTTATGATATGAGAAGCATGAGCAACAAAAGAAAAACAAATTGGACTTGATGAAAATTAAAAACTTTTGTGCTTCAAAAGACACCATCAGGGCGGGCCAAATGGCTCGTTGGTTAAGAGTGGGCATGGGAGTGTCAGCTCTGAGCGGCAGAGCCCTGGTTCGGATCCCACATAGGCCAGTGATGGTGCGCCCTCTACAGCTAAGATGGTGAACAACAGCCAACAGCTCGACCTGGAGCCAGGCTGTCGTGAGTCAGGCTGCAGTGGGGCTGCAGTGGGCTGCCGTAAGCTACCGTGAGTGGCCTGTAGCCACCATGAGCTGCCATGAGCCTCAGTGAGCGGCTGTCCAATGGCCAGTGACCGATCTGCCTCAGCCGGGAAGAGGGCAATGATCACAATACCAATATGGGCCAGTGAAGCAACGTCCTCCACAACTAGACTGAAGAGCTAAAGGAGAGCAACTTGTCTGTTCCTCGTCCCCAATTGCCCAACGCTATTCCCTCCCCCAATTCCCCAATAAAAACTTAAAAAAAAAAAAAAACGACACCATCAAGAGAGTGAAAAGACAGCTGACAGAGTGGGAGGAAATATTTGCAAATCATACATCTAATTGGGGACTTGTATCTAAACTGTGTAAAGAATTTTTATAACTCAATAAAAGACTAGTCCAATTGAAAAGTGAGTAAAGCATGTGAGCAGCATTTGTCCAAAAAAGATATACAAACAGCCAAATATGCACATGAAAAAATGTCCACCAGTTAATTATCAGGGAAATTTAAATGAAAGCCACAATGAGTTACCACTTCATACCCACCTGGATGGCTAGAATAAAAAAGACAAATAACAAGCCATAGTGAGAATTCAGAGAGATCAGAACCCTTATACATTGCTGGTGGGAATGTAAAATGGTACAGTTGCTTTGGAAAACAAGTAGTTCCTCAAATGACTAAACAATTACCATGTGATCCAGCATTTCCACTCCTTGGTATATGTCCAAGGGAAGTGAAAACATACGTCCATGTAAACATTTATATATAGATATTTATTCATAGTAGACAAAAGGTAGAAACAATGCAGATATACATCAGTGGATAAATGAATAAATAAACGGGGTATGTCCATAGAATGGAATATTTCTCAGCCATGAAATAGGATGAAGTATTAGTATGTGGTACAACTTGGATGAACCTTGAAAAGATTATGCTGAGTGAAAAGAGCCAGTTAACAGAAGTCCACATATTGTATGATTCTTTTCATATGAAAATCTAGAATATGGAAATTATAGAGACAGAAGTAGATTAGTGGTTGCTTTGGGCTGTATGTGTAGGGTGTGTAGGGAGTAATACCTAAAGGGAACCAGGTTTCTTTGTGAGGTGATGAAAATGTTCTTAAAATTGATTATGGTGATGTTTGCTCGTGTGTGCAAATATACTAAAAACCATTTGCACACTTTAAATGGGTGAATTGTATGATATGTGAATTATATCTCAATCAAGCTTTTGTTAAAAAAAGTTAAGAGCCACATTACTCTCTTACTTTATTGTATTTTATTTTTTAACTTTGTATTATATCTCTAAATGAAATCAAGTACATTTGACCAAATTAGATTGTCAGGGATCTACATAAATAAAAGCTAAGGAAATGTCTTTTTCATCATTCTCCGTGAAAACATATAATAGTAAAATAACATCCAACAAATATTTTGCTTATTTTTGCCTGTACGCTGAATTATTTTTTGTTGTTTATATTTATTTTTGCCTTGATGACTGAGAAGTGTTTTGTCTTTCCAAGTCAGGTGATATACAAGGATTCAAAAACTATTCTTTTCCTTAAAATTAAATTTTGATTACCTATTCTTTTGGGTTGTTGGAAAAGTCATGATGTATTTTTTCTATGTTTTTCGTTGCAAAAATGTGTCATGACTTTTCCAACAACCCAATAGTAGTTGGGATTGGAGAAGGTTTAGATAATTGTAATGAATGAATATTCCAAAGTTTTCTGGTCAAATTTTTCAAAGTTTTTGCATACACTTTCAAAAATAAGATCTGTTGAGCATTACACTGAATTTATTAGAGTGTATTCCTTTGATGTGGGAAGTACTAAACAAGTGGTGCTAGCCTTGAAATAATTTAAAAAAAAAAGGGAGAAGGAAAAGAAACAAGGAGGCCTAGGTAAGTCCTAGTTCAAGATGGTGTTATTATATATTTTTAGATACAGTATGTTTTGTTTTTTGAATTTTATTTCTATTTAAATTGCTCATGGATTAATACATGTATCCATTTTGATAAAAATGGGGTTGTAGTTATTAATAGTAGTAAGCTAGTACTTAATGTTTACCGCACACTGGGCTCTGTGGTTAAAAGGGTATAATGTGCATTGTTTATATAATTCTCACATCAGCCTGCTCAGGTATAGGTATGTCTATCAAACCCTCTACAGCTGAGAAAACAAGCATAGATAAATAATTTCTGCCCAGGACAAGTGTTCCTCTAGAAGCCCTTCACTTAAACCTCTATGTGATTGTAACAGAAAATTGCTTTGTATTGTTTTTTCCTCTTTTAAAACAACTTTTTTTTTCTAATTATAACATTATAGATATCAGTATATCATATTTGGAAAAAAATTAAAATTAAAAATGTCTGATTCTTTCCTCAAAATGCATGAATTAGAATATAAAACTCAGGAAAGATTTAAATACTGTTCTTAAATCTACTTTCCTGGCATGCTTTGCAAATTGATATCTGTATTGTTTAATAAAAAATAACAATATTCTGAAATTCTGGAAACCTGATACTAAGTCAGTGGAATATGTGTTGTGGGGATACATTTTATACTGTGTTAATTGATAGGTTGCTATTTACCAAATTGTATGCTCTAGATTTTACTAGAATAGGCAATTCAGTTGATCCTCTTGGGACAGATTTCAAAGATAAATTTTGCAGGTATACTTAAGTAAATATTGCAAAGTTTGATACAGACATTGATTTGCCATTAAAGCAGATATATGTTATCCAACTTTGTTTTTTCTTTTTAACAACACTTGAGAATAGTGTAGTGTAGTGTTAAAATTGAAGCCAAAATTCTGTATTCAATTCAGGCTTCGCTGTCAAGTGTGACGTGGGCATTTTGAAAGGTATCTGCTGAATATTCAGGAATAAGAGGTTTTGCTATACTGTAGTATATAGACTATGTGGTTTGTTGAAAAGCAGTAGGAAAGGAACCATATTCTGTTATTTGGCTGGAGGTACAATATATATCACAGCTTTAGCATATGGAAGGGAAATGAAATCCTAGTTGGAGGTCGTATACAAGTAGATTTTCCATAGAGTGAGGGTTTTAGGGAAAATGAATGAGAATATTGAAAATGGTTAATAAGAATATGCATTTAAACTCTTATAAAATGATGAAAAATAATCTAAATATTAAATTTTAAGGTACTGATTTTATATAATTTTGAAACATCCCACTGTATACATAGCAAATGCTGCTTAAATATTTGTTTACTGTTAAGTTTACGAATCCCCAGCTTTCATGAGTTTGTATTAGGTATTTGTCCAAATGTAATCCTAAAGGAGAAACAATGCATAAAAAGAAAAGTTTCAGGGCAGCTAAGTTTGTTGTTGTCTAAAGTTAAATGTATTACAATAAAGAGCCTGCTCACAATGAGATACCACTTCACACCTTGTGAACTGGATGGGCATAATAAAATAAAGGAAAACAGCAAGTATTAGCAAGGATGTAGAGAAATTGGAACCCTCACACATCACTGTTGGGAATGTAAAATGGTGTAGCTATTGTGGGAAACAGTTGGATGATCCCTCAAATGATTAAACATAGACTGGCCATATGACCCAGCAGTTCTACCCCTGAGTATACATCTCAAAGAATTAAAAAGTGTTAAGCAAAAGCTGTACCTAAATGTTCATAGCAGCATTATTCACAATAGCCAAAAGGTGGAAATGACCCAAATGTTTATCAACAAATGAATGGATAAAAGAAAATGTGATGTATCCACACAATGGGATGTTATTCAGCCATAAAAAGGAATGAAGTACTGATACATGGTACAACATATGGATGAACCTTGAGAACATTATGCTAAATAAAAGTAGCCAGACAAGAAAGGTCATATATTGTATTATTCCATTTGTATTAAATATCCAGAATAGGGAAATCTGTAGAGACAAAAAGCAGATTAGTAGTTCT
This sequence comes from Hipposideros armiger, assembly GCF_001890085.2. Lineage (NCBI taxonomy): Eukaryota > Metazoa > Chordata > Mammalia > Chiroptera > Hipposideridae > Hipposideros > Hipposideros armiger. The sequence goes on from NW_017731711.1 coordinate 812,944, forward strand.
GAGGGGCTTGGGGAAAGGGTAGGTTGGAGAAACTGCTTAATGGGTATGGGGTTTCCATTTGGGATGATGAAAATGTTCTGAAACTAAGTAGTGATGATAATTGCATAACATTGTGATGTACTTAATTGTACACTTTGAAATGGTTTAAAATGGTAAATTTTGTACCAGGCATTTTATTACTTTATTTACATTAAAAATGATTTTTAAAGAAAGAGAGTTTATACATTTTAAGTAATTTTGGGAAAGCTGCTATAATATACATGAGTTTTTGCATTCAAGACTCTCCAGTGTTCATTGGATTTCCATTTTTATTCAGGGCCAGGTTACTTCAGTGTTTCCTAAAGTGGTATTCAAGATAACTTTAGGTGATATGGATATTATTGCTTAAAATGAAAAAAAGAAAAAAGTTAGTAGATTTAAAGAAAAATATGTAGCAAATATCACATAGATGAAAAGTAAATATGGCAAAATTTATGACTGTATTCAAGTGATGTTTCAGAAATACTGGGTAACCTTGAACTTTGATTTTTTGGATGAGTTCAGTTTAGATTATCACCAAATAAACCTTTATGAACTGGGGACTGGAAAGGGAGAATGAAAAAGTGATCTGTAGTCTTGACGTTTTTGTCTGATATCCTAGCAAAAATTGATCCTAAAAATGAAGAAGAAGAAAAGCGGCGAATTGAAGCCCGGCGAGAGAAGCAAAGGCGCAGAAGAGAAAAAAACAGTGAGAAATATGGAGATGGATACAGGTTTGTGCTTAGTAGTCAGAAAAAACAATGTCCTAGAAAAGGCAAATAAATCAATTGAAATGTGAAAAAATTCCTGAGTGTCAAATGAAAAGGTTTAATTAAAAATATATAGGAATGTTTTTGATTTTTGATATTTATATGCAATCACCACTTAGAAAATACAAGAAAATATGAGGCCCTATTCAATAATGATAATTTAAAAAACAAACGTAGAAATACAGTATTCTTAAAAAGAAATACATGTCATAACATGAGGAAAATCACAAAGTCTTTGAGATTTGACTACAGTATGGGGACAGTGATATTCTTGGATAGAAAAACTAAATATTACAAATATAGCAGGTCTTTCCAATCCTGATTCCAAAGAAAAAATCTGAAAAAGGGGAGTAAATAAGTAGGTACTAGCTTTTCTAGATATTGAAACATTAGAAAGCTGTAATAGTTAAACATATTTGGTACTAGAAAAAGGTAATCAGTATAACATAATTAACCTGTAAACATGTATTATTTGTAAGAATATAACAAGATAATGCAAATGAAAGGGGAATTGCTTGAACAACTGAACAGTAGCAAGAAAAATGGTTTAGACCCTTTTCTTACACCAGCGATGATGAATCCAGATTAATTAAGAAACCTAAAAAATAGAAAATAACAGGAAAAGAAAGAATATTTTATAAAAGAACCTAAAAAATAGAAAATGACAGGAAAATAAAATGGAATATTTTAATCTCTGCAAGATTTTTTTCTTTTCCCTAGGCTTAACAGTTGTAGAATTAAGTTACAAAGGATTGATGACCAGATTTGTTTAAATAAAAATTGAAAACTTGAAAGCAAACAGTCTTGGAAAATATTATAAACATGAGATTAATGTCTAAGTTAGATAAATATCACCTGATCAGAATTTTTTTGAAAAGTAGGGAAATAAGATGCCTGATACATAATTTGGTGAAAGAACAACAAACAGCTAGTTAATAATTTTAGGGAAAATGGGGAGAAAGGAATGGTTTGTGAGAGGTGTAGACAAACAATATATGGTGAATAGTGCCAAGAGAAGTACGAAGTCTTACATTAGATGACGTCTACGCCGGAGTGCAGGGAAGTCAGAAATGGATCGATCATTGGATTGGAACTGATTTAAGAGTGGTAGTTAGAGTTGCAGTAGGAGTTGTTAGGCAGCCCAGGTAGAGGTTATGGCTTGAGGTAAGAAAGTAAAGAAACAGGAATGTTGCATTGATATTTAAGAAATGGAAACCTATGTAGATTGAAAATGACTGTAGCGGGGTGAAAGGTGTAATCTAATTAAAATATTTAATAAAGACATACTATGTGCCAGATACTGTTGAAGGTATTACTGGGTAAAGCCAAAAAGATAGAGATGAAGAGCTTTCCTAAATGGCAACTGAAAGTATTTTGACTTTATTTATTTATTTATTTACCTACCTACCTACCTACTTACTTATCTGAGTCTTAAGGAGCCAATGAAGCATTTTGAGCAGTAATGTGTTATTGGTGCCTCCTTTAGGGAGTTACAGTAATTAATTTAACAATTACTGTGTGCCAGGAACTGTTTTAAGGGCTTTATATGTATTTTTAAAATCCTCATAATATGCCTGTGAGGGTTTGTATCTCATTAAGATAAGAAAACCAGGGCCTGGAGAAGTTAAGTAAATTGTCCAAGGTCACACAAGGGGGCTAAGATGTAAACAAAGCCATTGGTTCCAGATCCTATACTCTATACTCTTAACCAGGAAAAGAAACCCAATAGTGTAAGGAATTGATTGGAAAATGAACACTGGAGACACAGAAATCAGTTAGGAAACTGTTGCCATAACTCAAGGAAATGAAATAACAAATATTTAAGGTAGGAACAATGAAATTGAAGAAGAGGGCGAGAATTCATTCTGGGGTGGCTCCTGAACTGGTAAATGCGTGCATTTGTTCAGTCCAGGCCTATTAGTCATCCTGAAATAGTCCTTAGGGAGCAGGATTTTTGATCACCCAAGAGCTCCAAGGGAGTGGATTATGATTGTCTGGTGTTACACCTGGCTGAGTTGATACCTTAGTGGTTTAGAAGCTTGAGAATGGAACAGAGTGTAAAACAAGTAGTGGAACTTTGGAAATTAATACTCCTCAGGGTTTGCTTTGGCTTTCTAACTGGTCTAGGCTGAAGTGTAGCGTTCAGGACTAGATTAAGTAGATACGCTGATCCCATCTTTCATACCCAGAAGCTCTGGAGTGGGCCAGAAATGCAAAGTAGTATAATAACATTATTGTCCAAATAGGTACTTAAAGGAAATAGTTTTTTTTCCTGACTTAAGCTAAATTTAAATATACCATAAAATGGAAGAAAGGAAATCATTGAGGCTGGTAAAATTAATTTCATTGTTACATTTTTATGAACTCTTTGTAAGTAAATTAGGTAATATTTAAAGAAAAACTTTTCTTTTTCTTATAGAATGGCATTCACTTGTTCATTTTGTAAATTTCGAACATTTGAAGAAAAAGATATTGAACTGCATCTGGAAAGTTCTTCACACCGGGCAACATTAAATCATATTCAGAAGAAAACTAAATTTGATAAAGTAGTTATGGAGTTTTTGCATGTAAGTAGCTGTTTTTAAAGAGAAAAACACTTTATCTGATTTCAGTTTATTTATAGTTCTCCATCTCCCATTTTATGTTTTCTGAAATTTTAATTCTCTGTACTTAGAGAGTTGTTTTAAAATTAGCCCAGAATTAGATGTGAATTCATCCCTTATAATAGAATTTAGATTTGTTATTTGAGAGACCATTTTAAGTTTTTCACAGTAATTTCTGGTAGCGGTGTCAGGAAAAAAATTCCTTTAACTGATCATTGATGCAGAAGCAGCTTTCATCCATTGAGGATCTATGGATGTGATGTTGTGCTGGGTACTTTAATATTTCATTTGAGCTTCTTAACAACAACTTTTTATTATGAAGGATTATGCTCAGGGCAGTTTAGTGACTCAGTAAGTAACAGAAGGTGAATTCAGAATCAGAGAGCTGGATGTCTGTTTGGTATCCTTTCTATTATGAGTGTGTGGTCATCAGTTCAACAATTTTTCTTGAATACTTATGAAATGCAGGCGTTGAAGACACACTACCTGGACTGCTAATTGTACATACAATTAACAGTAGAGATGGAATTGTTGGAAAGTTAGAAATACAATGGTCATTCACTTATCTATATCCTGTAGAATTGTGTCCCTTAATTATAATTTTCTATAATTGCATTCCTAATTGGTTCCTGTCATTTAGGACTTAAGTACTCACCTCCCCAGAGAAGACCTCTTGACTAAAATATATATGCCTTAAATAGATTCTGAAAAGTGAATGCTTTTTGTAGTTTCCTTCTACTTGATAGTCTTTCAACTAAATTGTAAGCTCCTGAGGACAGATATTAGTTCTTATGTAACAGATATCATTACCTTCCATAGGCTGAGCATGGTGGTAAGCATATACTAAGTGCTCACTAATAACTTCTTGGATTTTTCCTATTTTGTTTTCAAGGAATGTATGGTGAATAAATTCAAGAAAACATCTATTCGTAAGCAACAGACAAATAATCAAACAGAAGCAGCCAAACTAACTGAAAAAGATGTTATGGAAGGTAAGTACAAATTGTTTTAGAAATTTACATGTTTTACATACCATTACCTATTTCAATGTAAACGATGCCCTCTAGAATGATACACTACATAGTTATATGTGGTAGCCCTGAGTGGTTTTCAGAAATGAACTCCTTTGACTTCATGCTTACAAATTTATCATTACTTACCCTTCTGTCTTTCACTTCGGTTTTAGAGGAAAAGTCAGCTTAACTTCTGTACCATCTGTCTTCTGTCTCTCTTACCCTTCTCATCTCCTTAAGGACTTTTTTTGCTCCTGTTTTTCAGTCTTTCCTTCTTTTTTGATTTCCTCTCAGAAGTCTATATTCTTAAAAACAAATAAACAAACCCAAACAACCCCCTCCACCCTCAAAGGAAAAGAAAAACACACTAGTTTACCTAAAATCTGCTTTTCTTTTAAACCACATGCTTCTTTAAGTATAGTCCACACTGGTCTCTGTTTCTTCACTTCCCATTTATTACTTGACCCACAGTAGACAACTTTCTGCTACCTTTAGTTTACTGAAACTACTCTGACAGGATACCAACACCAACTTCAGTAGGCTCTTGAATCATTATCTTAACTTCTGCAACATTTTTTGCTGATAATTTTATTCTTCATGAGATAATTTTATTCTTCATGAATCCATTTCTTCCCTTGGGTTCTGTGGTATCTCACTGCCCTGATGTTCTCTGATTCTTTTGTCATTTTTTACTTTTTGTGCTTTTCTTTCTCTACCAGGCTTTTTGAAGTTGATATTTCCCAATATTCTGTCGTTAGTCCCGTTATCAGCTCTTTATGTTCTGTCCTCATGAATTCATTTACTTAACGGAGCTTAAATTGACATTTTGTTAATTACTTATACATCTATAGAATAGATTTCTCTTCTGAACTTTAATATCATATACCCAACTGCCTATTGACATCTCTCTTCAACAGTACCACAAAATCTCCATATCCAAAAAGTTTATCCTCTCTTTGAGCTTCATCCTCCCCATAAATAAAACAAAACAAAAATTCAACAGATCTCTTCTATTTATCTTGGAAAGTGGCCCCACCGTCAAAGCCAGAAGTATGAAGTTAATCCAAACACTTTTAACTTACTGTATCTGTAGCATTGTGTGCTTTGGGTTCCATCTTTAAATATCTACCAAGTATGTTTCTTTACCTCCTCTTTAAATATTGCATTTGTTTAAATCTTTATATGTTCTTTTGACAATCATAGTATTTCGCTGTCTAGTTTCCTTACTTCCAGTCTTTCTCATCCCTAATTCTACCACATGTTTTCATTCAGGAATTTTCAATGGCTCCTCCATCCTCTCTACAGGATGGAAGTTCAAGTTTCTAGGCATGGCACAAAAAGCTCTCCATGACCTAGGACTTTCTCTTTCTCTCTGTTCTCATCTTTCTCTGTTCTCACCTTCTTTATACCCTGCCCCAGCCATACTGAATTTTATTCCTTATGAATCCAATTTTGACATCTTTTCCCCATCTCTACCCACCTACATTCATAATCATAGAAATTCTTATTTTACTACAAAATCACATTTGTTTTCTTTTATATTTTTGGGATTGACTGACAGGCTTCAGAACATGACTATATAACATGATTAGGAGATATAATTTAATTATATTTTATAATTTTAATCTGTTATCCATAATCTATGGATATATAATCTATAAACCTGCATATTCCAACTCTTTTGGGAAGAAGGGGTATACATAATTATGGAAACGAAATAGTAAAACTTCATTTGTCAGAAATAAGAATATATGAATCTTTTCTTATTAATAATTGGATTTCTCTTGTAGGTGTTACTCCAGAGGATCACATGATGAAAGTGGAGACTGTTCACTGCAGTGCCTGTAGTGTGTATATCCCTGCTTTACATAGTTCAGTTCAGCAGCACTTAAAATCTCCTGATCATATCAAAGGGAAGCAGGTAAGTTTTGATCTATCTTAATGAAATCATTGAATTATTCTTCAATCCCTTATTGCCCTTTAAGGGCTGTTGTTTCACACCTGCCTACTTATGTACAATCCTATTAATCTCATGTGAATAAATTAAAGATACCTAGAGAGACAGTGTAACAGTATTGGATTGTCGGAAAAGTCATGACGTAATTTTTCTGTTTTTCGTTGCAAAAATGCGTCATGACCTCCGACAGCCCAATAGTTAAGATTGTGGGCTCAGGAGCAAGACTTTCTGTGTTTCAGCTGTGGTTTGGTACATAACATGTTAAACAAGTAAATTTTTTTGTCTTGTTTCTTTATCTGTAAAGTGGAGATGGATAATCATTCTTCTCTTATGTGACTGTTTAAGGATTAGGTTAATTAAAATATAAAAACACTTAAAATAGAGCCTGGCACATAGTAGGCATTCAGGAAATCATAGCTGTTGTTGAACTGTTCTTTTTATTAACATTTTTTTTAAGTTGGTACAAAATGGTTTTATGAGTGTGTGTGTTTTAAAACAAAAAGGACATATTTGATTATAACATTTTTCTGATGGTTGGGAAAAATAAATTTAAAAAATAATCAGTTATAGTTACATATCTGAGTAAAATTTACTCAAAAATTCTAGAAGAATTTACCATTTTCTTTTTGATTAGCATATTTCTGCTTCTATATAGGTTGCTTTTATTTAGTCAGATTTATTTCAAATAAAAATGTATATATTGTGCAAAATTAGTTTGTTTGAAAAGCGAATTTTAAAATGCAAATTTTAAAGACTTAAGTTTTAGATAGAACATACCTGGGTCTTAAATTCATATTTTGTATTGAAGTGAACCTCATTTAGCTCACACTTTTTTAGACTTCTATTAAAGCTACTTTGAGCATATACAGTGTTTTAAAAATCTTCGTCTTTTCACTTTTGATATTCCCTTGACACCCTTTAACAACTAGACATTCCATATTATTACCATCTCTCCTTTTTGTAATACAGTCTTGTGATAGCTACAGCCCAGAGGTAGACTAATTACTCTAATGTATGAAACATCATTCTTTTTTGATAGCATAAAAATTAATTGGAGTAGTTGGCACTGGGGGAAAGTGGCTGTGGAGCAGAAAGGAGAGAAAGCAGCTACCCAAAACTACTAGACTTACATTATCTGGCAACTGGGTATATTCTGTTAAAGCTTATCTGCTCATTGAATCTTCATTATTTTAGTCCATAGATGATTTACATTGGGGTTACAGTAGCTATTATTGCTTTATAGCTTAATTTGCCAAAAAGTAAATCATTTAAATCTAAGGATTTGAGCATACAATGTCATTTTAGTTATGGAAATATTTCTCATGGCATGTTTTTCATGTACCTCCCTGTGTTCTATTTTTCATAGATTTATAAGGAACAAATAAAAAGAGAGAGTGTCTTGACTGCTACAAGCATTTTAAATAATCCAATAGTGAAGGAACGATATGAACGTTTTGTTAAGGTAAGATGTTAGGGCTTAAACTTTTTTCGGTTATATTATAGTATTATAATAATGAAATGGTGGCATAGTAAGTTTTTGTGATATTTAAATATAGTAAAATATTAGGCAGAATTTTACTTGGTATCTTGTATATGGGTAACACATCTTTTTTTCTAATTGTTGGGATTTGTTGGGGGAGGGACAGTAAGCCATTCCTCCCAACCTCTTTCTAGCTCTGGATCGTTTGAGAGACACACAGGAGTTTGATAGAAGATCAAAATCTTGACATTATTTTTGATTTTTAGAAAAAGGAAGACTTGAAGGATATGCTTTAGAAGTGCAGTTACTGTGGGTCTTCTCTAAGATTTCACTCCTAAATTAGATAGGCTTATTTTTGCCCAACCCTGTTACTGTTTCAGCTGGACAGCAACAGGTTTCCCCTACTTTATTGACCACATGACATAGACTAGAAGGTACCCTTTCTATTGCTAGGAAGACCCCAAAGAAAGGACCCGTAAGGGATTGAGTTGTGCATGCTCAGTATCTTCTTCCAAGCATACTAATTGGATAAGTCATTCCTCTTCCTTGGATAAAGTTGGAGGAGAAGCAGGAGGTCAGATACGTTGCTTCAGAAAAAGCTGTCATGGAATGAGGGGGCCAGGAGAAAGATTTGCCCCTAATGTTAGGAAACTCAGGTGTGATCAGTTAGGTATACCTGGCCCACTGCTTCTTACAATTTTTGCCATGTACCACTGAGGTAATTATTCTTTACATATTATGGAAACTTATTGTACAAATAAGAAATTACTATTATTCAGGAACTAATAGAAATAAATTTTAGAGGTTAGTTTTCGAGTATAATACCTCATTTAAAATCATTCTACACTGAAGAGAGCTATTATGTTGAAAATTTGCAAAAGTTTCTTATATCCATTAGTAACTAAATGCTTTATACATGAGAGAAGTTTTGTTTATTTTGGCTGTTGTGGTGATTAACAGGTGCTCTGTGAAGAAGCTTGATATATGCTTTAATGAGCATTAAATTATCGCTCAACCATATGACTTCCAGCTGAATAAATCTCAGTTCTTTTGGCTTGTTCCTTAGGGGCCTTTTTTCTGATTTGTTAATCATATTTGTTATTGTTTACTATGTTCTTGACAGCACTTTTAAAAAGCAAGACAATCCCAGTTGAGATCGAATTTAATGGGAGATATGGCATCAAAAAGATAAAAGCTTCCATGGCTAAATGAGGAAAAATTACTATCTTTATTAAAATTTTTATTAAAATTTTTATCTTTGCTATACCACAAACTTTTGAGAAGTTAATGGTTTCTGTTGATGTATGAAAGTAATTTCTAATGAGAGAAGAATACAAATTAGAATTTCTACATAGTGATTTCAGGCTACACTTCAGAATCACTTTGTGGAATGAGAGACCTCACTGGTGGGAATGTCTTGCTTGTAGACCTGTTGAGGAGCTAGTACCTGAACTGAGAACTCTAGAACCTTGTTACTCTAAATGGGATCGATCTATGGACCAGGAGTTGATGCACACGCATTAAAGTTCAAGAAGCACCGATGTCACATTGCTCAGTGATTTCCCTTTCTTTGGTCAGCATTACTGTCTGCTCTGTTCCCTGCTGTCATGCCCCAGAATATTTAATGTTTGTGGTCAGCCCTGGCCATGGCTTAAAACACTTTCACGTTCAAGTATTCGCAATCTGACAAAACACCCTTTTTAAATTTTCTACTATGAAGATAATCAGTTTGTCGGTTTCTCCCAATTATCCAACTAGATCATCTTGTTCCACCTTCACTCTGGCCTGGACACTCATGTCAGCCCTTACAACAATGCAGTGCTGCCATTCCAAAATTCCTTACTTAACCTGTTCTTCTGCCACTTACTAGTTCTCAGCACTGTTCCATCTATGGTTACTGTCTATCTTGCTGAAATTAACATGAAGTTGTGCCAGTACTGTGTTTGCTACATTTTCACTGCATGCGTAATACTTTTACTTATTACCAATCAATGTAATATGCTTCCTGTAATGACTGTTTCAAACCTTTTCCACTCTTCACATATCCATATTTTGTCTTTACCACCCTCACTTTCTATATTCTTATCTCTTAGGGATAGTGAGATCATTAAGTTGTGAATTTTATACTTCTCTCCTTTCTGCCTTAGATTTATGTATCTTTCCCTCACCTTTATTGTTATCTGTGAAGGAAAATGTCTTTGTTGCCCTTCATCTGTATTTTTGTTTCATAATCTTTTTTTTTTTTACTTGCATCTGATTTTCTTGTTATTTTACTATCAAGCCCAAATAGACATGCTTATGAGTTCCTTAAACTAAAACGACTTAACTTTTCCTAGTTTCTTGCCCTCCCATCTTATTATCTCTTCTCTATCACCATATTTAAAAAGGTAGTTTACCCTGCATTGCTCTCTTTACTTCCTATATATGATTCTCTCTTTAACCTAGTAGTTCCCTGCTTTAAATATATAATTAGAATTACCTGTGAGGCGAAAATAAAAAAACTGCCTAGGCCCTTTTTAAGACTTTCTGAATTAGGGTTTTTCCAAACTTCTCTGATAAATACCTTCTGAAATGCTTTAAATATGCAGGTTACTAGACTTCTTTCCTGGAAATTTTGATTCAGGAGGTCTGAAATTGATTCAGGAATTTGTGTTTTTTTAGCAAGAGTTCCATTACTTGACAAAATTAAAATCTCAGAATGTGGGACCTGGGCCTGTGTTTTTAGCGCTTCATAGGAAATTGTGACAATTAATTCTTGGGCAATCATTGCTATCTAACTTTCACATATAATATCCTTTTGAAATTGCTCTTAAGATTACCAGAGACCCAATTTTCAAATAAAAAATAATGTTTTATTTATTATTTTAAACTTATGAAAGTAAAGGGGATAGTCTAATAAATTCCTCAAATACCCTCACTCAGCTTTAATAATTATCAACTCTAGCGACCTTTTTCAATTCTTTTCTACTGTTGTTTGAATTACCTGACATTGTTGATCTATTGCTTATTCTTGAAACTTTGTTTTGCCAGATAATATTTTATTATCCTAGGTTTCCTCCTGCCTTGAGTGTTCATTTTCTAACTTCTGTCCCTGTATAGGCATTTTTATAGTGTTTTATTCTAGGCCCATTTTTTCTATTTACTCCTTTAGCCTCACCCCTGGCTGTCCCATTTTAAGACCTTGGTTTCATTGTACACTCTACGCAAGCAATTCACAAATACAAGTGTCTTACTTTGAACTTCCTTCTCTTTTGGGCTGCAGATTTATAGCTGCCTATTAGCCATTTAGACATCTGAAATTCTAATTATACTGGGAGTGCCAAAAAAAAGGTATACAAGTGGACGCTTTGGTCAACGTTGCTAAAGCAGTAGTTTGCCGTAATTAGAAGTGTCTGGATGCTGATGGTAATCACTTTGAGCACCTCTTGTAATTGCAGAAGTCAAACGTGACTTGTATTCATCTTTCGTTATCGGTATATATTGAGTATTACAATTTTAATAGTTTTCCTTTCTTAAAATGTGTATATGTTTTTTTGGCACCCTCTGTATAGAGCATATACACGTACCTGCTTCTTCCACTTTCACCAACCTATTTTACCTATTTTGTTAATGGTGTCACTACATCTGTTATACTTCCATTTCCTGGGCTATTAGAGCTCCCTCACTAGTTTCCTTGATATTCCAGTTCATCCTGCACATTCCTATCTGATTTACCTTAAAGTGTAGCACGAGTCTTATACTTTGCTGTTTAATAACCTTCATTGCCTCTTCATTTCCTGCTACATTAATATAGCCTTCTGATATGGTCCCATTTTTGAGACTTAATCAGATACTTGAATCAGATAATTCAAGTATTTAAATAAATTAAAATATTAAAATGAAATTGTATCTGTGAATGTTAGTGAGTTAAAGATTTGTATACTTTTTAAAAGAAAAAGTAAGGCATGATATCTAATAGGTAGATGGTTTTCATTTGAGGTTTTTAAAGATATTCTGCAACAGTAATACAATGACTACTAGTATAATTAAGTAGAACATAAATCTGTGCTTCCTCTACTTATTTTCTATGAAAACCCATGTATTTACCTTCGTCATATATATGTATATAATTTTGGAAATTTGGTTAAGAAAATACGGCCTTTTAAGCCTTTCAGTTTATGGAGTACAAAATAACGACTTTAGTAATGTATATACTCACATTGGTAGGACTGGGTACTCAACAGATCTTTAGTATATTTGTTATAAGTTAAAATAAAAAGCTTCAAATAGTATTATTTTGATGATACAGAAAATAAAAATTTCACTGATACAAAAACAAATGTGCTGATTTTAAAAGCTATTTCTCATGTTTTTAGGGTGAGAATCCTTTTGAAATTCAAGAGCATTCTCAAGATCAGCAAATAGAAGGAGATGAGGAGGAGGAAGAAAAGATTGATGAACCTACTGAAGAGGAGGAGGAAGAGGAGGAAGAAGAAGAGGAAGCAGGAGAAGGAGAGGAAGTGGAAGAAGTAGAGGAGGAAGTGGGAGAAGCTGGAGGAATAGAGGGAGTGGGCAATGTAGAGGAAGTGGGGGACATAGAGGGAGTGGGGGAAGAAGGGACAGTGGAGGAGGAAGAGGCAGTGGGGGAAGGGGAGGCAGTGGGG
>NW_017731711.1:830667-837200 GCF_001890085.2 Hipposideros armiger
TATTTATATTCAATAATATCACACTATTATAAAATATAGTTACTTTTATTTACTTTATTACTTATATCTATTATAATTTATAATAGTATAATATAAATAACCCTTTCTAATAATGAGATGAAATAACTGAAAATACGTACAGAAATTTGTATACCAAAAGCCATGGACATAGAGAAAAAAGAACTACAAAGGCAAATGTTGGCAGTGCATGTTAAAACTTATTTGAGAATTGTTTTTCTGGGTAAGTTTACTATTGTAGAGGAAGATATTGGGTTGTCGGAAAAGTCACAGTGCATTTTTGCAATGAAAACCAGAAAAAATATGACTTTTCCGACAATCCAATAGTTTCAGGCTATCTTATTATCAGACTTTACATTATTGAACATTTGCCATTTTGAATACAAATTGTTTTATGTATATGTAAAATATATATATATATATATAAAATTGACCACTTTAACCATTTTTAAGTGTACATTCAGAGGCATTAACGGCAAGAAAAGTTTGATTACAGTTTGACATCCACTGTAGTTCTGCTAATGGACAGAAAATGGATGTTATTCTGGCAGAAGTGTTTTAGTCCATGTGACAGTTACAGTTCATATTATAAGTCAACAATTTCACATTATTTGATAGTTGGTGTCCCTACCCTGATAGCTGGATCTCTGGTTTGCAAACAGAAGCAGAGAGCCTGCAAGGCTGGATGGCTGATCCTTGGCAGTGGTAAATTCAGTCAGCACCGCCACCATTTGAGGCCTCCTTGGAAACTCGTCTCTTCCTGTGTTTTCCTTTACCCTTCTCCTGATTTTTGTTTAAATTAAAAAAAAATTTTTTTAAAAATTATATATTAGTGGTAGGGGTGAGCTGATGTTGATGGTAACAGGAGATGGCCTCCTGGTGGTGACTGGGAGTGTGGAAGGGAACTACAGCAGCTTGGTTATTGATACATATAAAGTATGATTTGTGGAGAGTTGTAGATCAAAATGGCCTGCTGGATTCAAGTCATTATCTTTTACAGTTCTATTAAAATTACAGAAGATAGACAATGATAGAAAATTACACTAATAAAGATACCTTCATAACCACACTAGAAAGAACAAAGGTGCTGTGAGGCATTTCTAGAAGATATAAAACAAGGAACCAGATCTTAGTGCAACAAAGAACCATAACCACATACAGATGAAAATTAAGCAATTACAATACTTCCATTTTTAGGAGCAGCTATGAGTGGGTGGCTGTATAAGCCACAGTTTTAAAAGACTGAAGAGTTACGCCAATTCCTGACTCAGAGTTGTTAGTCTGGAAAATTCCTCCAAGCTAAAGGCAGAACACAGCTTGCTATTTGCCAAATAGAGTAAGACTTGATATAGTGGATTCCCAAAGCATATAGAGGGGCCATTGAAGTATGGCAGTGCCCTTGGTGTTTTGTGGATACCACAAGGAGCTTGGAGTCTTCATGCGTAGAAAACAGGCAAAGCAAAACCTGGGGTTCTTCAGCTCTCATTTTTCTTACTGATGGCTCCTCCCTCCTTCTTCACACAGTTAAAATGCTGGGTTTCTTGGAGTCAGAATCTCTGAGGGAATTTCACTCAAACAGAAAATAAACTTCAGGTAACAATATTGAAAAATCGAGTAGATGCAGACTACCATCTGTAAGCCTCCCACTGTCAGTTTTTATGTGGATTTTATATTTTTAAAGGGTTGCAGAAAAAAACATGCAAGATACTTTTGTGCCCCTCAAAGCCTAAAATAACTAATTGACCCTTTACAGAAAAAGTTTGCTAACCCCTAGGTTCTCATTTACCAATATTGATAGCCCAGAAGCAGCAAACATTTAAGGAAAAGAGCCACATGAAAGATAGGCAGTGAACTTAAAAAGCAGAAACAATCCTGGGGAAAACAATTCAGGGGGGAAACCCCCAAAAACTTTAGAGTGAGGATAATTAGTATTATATGTACTAATAATTAGCAATTAGTGTATGTAATAGCAATATAGTTTTATATGTAATCTTCAGATATAGTATACATCATAATCTTCAAAAAAATTTAGAGGTTATTGCATTAATTTAAAAAATGCTGACCGCTGTGAAAAAGGAATATCAGAAATAAAACATAGTTGCTAAAATAATCTCTAGGCCAAGTAGTTGACTAAAACATGGCTGAAAGCAAATTACTGAGGTAGAATTTTGAGCTGAGTGATACTTCCAGATCTTATAAGAAAAGATTAAATAGATAGAAATTATGAGAAAATTTAAGAGACATAGAAGATCCAGGTAACTACCATCCATTTAAAATTAAACTTCATGAGGTTAGGCACCATATGTATAGAGAATTCATCATGGAATATCCTATATATATCATAGTGCCTGGTGCATGGTAAGTGCTCAATAAATATTTTCGAATGAATATATTATGTATGAAGGTATATATGATTTTTAGAAGATAAGAACATAAAAAAATGTTAAGTAAATAATAAAGGAAAAAAAATTCTGATGAAAGACCGACCTCATTAAAAGGTCCAAATACTGAGAAAAAAAATAATGAAAAAGGGGACATACACATAAGATACATCCCGACAAAATTTCTGTAATCCTAGGATAAAGAGAATCTCAAAATGTTTAAAGAGAAACAATTTACTTATTAGGGGAAAAGAATCACATTGGTCTCAGACTTGTCATCAGTACGTTGGGATGCTAGAAGATATTTTTGAAGTTATGAGGGAAAATTATTTTGAAATTGAAATTCTTATCGAGTCAAATTTAATTTTAAGAATGAGGGCACAATAAAAGACATTTGAATAGTTTTAGAACATGGAACGACACAAATTAACTGTCATAACTATACAACATATCAAACTACGTAATGTAAAATTTGACAAGGAGAAATCGACAAATTTGTAGTCCTAGCTAAGTATTTGAACATAGCTTTTTCAGAAATTACCAGATGAAGAGTTCAAAATTGAGGACAGGTTTTGAATCATAAAATTTATAAACTTTAATAGAGTATTTTCAAATATGAAAAATGACCATGACGCAGGCCACAGGGGGACTGACTCATACTGACTTCATCCTGTTTTCACGATGCAATAAACTAGAAATTAAGTGGATCGCAATAAATCAATTCATAAAAAAACAGTTATATAAAAGAAAACACTGTCCTTGTAAATGCTTGCATTTAAAAATAAAAATTTGCGGGCCAGCCGAGTGGCGCGTTGGTTAAGAACTGGCTTGGGACGCCAGAGGGCCCCGGTTCGGATCCCACATATGAGGGCCAGTGACACTACCCTCTACAGCTAAGATGCTGGACAACAGCTCGACCTGGAGCTGTATGCCGTGAGTTGCCGGTGACGGCATAGGCTGCAGCCCCTGCTGCAGTGGGTTGCCATGGGCTGCCGTGTGTAGCCAGCAGCCAGCGTGAGTGGCCCTCAAGCTGCCCTGAGCGGCCGTCCAGAGGCTGGCGACTGACTGCCTCGCCCGGGAAGAGCACAATGATGGTGCCAGGTTGGGCCAGTGAAGCAACATCCTCCACAACTAGATTGAAGAACAAAAGGACAGCAACTTGTATGTTCCCCTTCTCCAGATTCCCCAGCGCTGTTCCCATTCCCCAATTCCCCAATAAAAATCNGCAGTTGGGGAAGGAGAGGCAGCTGAGCAAGGAGAGGCAGCGGGGCAAGGAGAGGAAGTGGGGCAAGGAGAGGAAGAAGCAGCAAAGGAAGAGTCTGTCAACTTCCCTGTTGATCAACAGGAAGAAAATTAAATATAAGGTATTAGATTTAAAAGAAGCTTTAAATTTGTCCTAATGTGGGAAAGGGTAAGAATTTTAATAGTTTAAAATATGAGAGTTAACACCCATGTTGCATGCATTCTACATATTAAAAGTTGTTTTATATAATTTCTAAATGTTTGGCATTTGTTTAATAAAATGAAAGTAAGACTATTTTAGTTTAGTTTTTATAGCTATCAAACTTAGATTCGATAAATTGTTTGTATAATTTTTAAGCTTAGTTTTTATTACTTTATTGGTGTTAGGATAACAGATATGTATTGTTAGTATATCTATTCTAATCATTTGAACTTAAATGCTGCTCTTGGGAGTATATATTCAAGTGTGCATTAATGTTTTGAGTACTTACCCTGGAAGAGATAAATTGGGCAAGTATTTTGTGCTCTGTGTATTTTTTTACTGCATTGGACATTGAATAGTAATTTGAGTTAAGATACGCTTAAAAGGCTTTTTGTGACCATGTTTCCCTTTGTAGCAATAAAATGATTTTTACAAAAACTCGTCCTGGGTTATCAATTTTAGATGAAATAGTTCATCAATTAAATGAGTACTTAAAATCAGATTTGCCTTAATGCATGAGTTCAGCTCACAAGTATTTCAAGATGATTGAGAAGACTTGAATTAAAAAATTTACCTCAGTCATCATATTTTCAAAATATATTACTAAATTATTTTGTAACCATATTTCAAATAGATGTCAGTCTATAACTGACCTGTTTATATTTGCTTTAATTCATTTCTCTGTTCCTGTGTCAAATCTTGAAATCTTTTTGAAAATACATTTGAATACAAATAATTTTTCATAGTTGTGTTCTTTTGTCATGTCTGTTTTTGGCTGAAGAACCAAGAAGCCAACTGTCACTTTGTATAAAAAGAATTATTTTTTTCTTGAAAATTTCTCTCCTTTTTAAACTTTTTATGGTTTATATGCTTACATACTCAAAAAGAGAAGGTGAGATTGATAGATGACCTATTTTCAAATGACCATATATGTCACTGAAAAGCAGTGCTCTAAATCTTTACTCTGGCCTCTTTTAAGAGGGGGACTCTTGCAGTGAAATTAGCTTATAAAAATTTTAAGGCACCAGATGGATCAATATATGGGAATATTAAGTAATTTTAAGGTGTTTAGTGGATGATTGCATGGCATTTGTAGAATTTCACAGATAATTTCTCTTTTTTGCATACATCAAAGCTTTTAAAGATAGTTTTGTTTTTCAGGGCAATATGGGTTTATTGTTGTGGGCTAGATTTGTTGGGAAAATCTAGTAGGCATTTATATCCCTCCGAGTAGGGATTTGGAGCCAAATAAGGTTAGTTGAAGACTAGAGAAGTTCGGATCCTATCTAGGAGTCTGTTATTTACCTAAAAAGACTTCAGAAAGAAAGTCTTTTTTGCTCAGGAGTTCAGATTTTAAGGCTGTTAGGATTTGATTAACTCTGGTTTCTCTTTTTAAAAAAAATATTTGTGGAAGGGCTAATGTAAAAGGAGAATATACCCCTTTGGGTTAAAATTAGTAGGTTCTTTAGTAGAGTGTTTTGTTTGTTTTCTTTGTTGGTTTTTAAGAAACTTTTGGAAAGAACCCTGTATGAAAAGAATCGTGCATAACAACTTGTAAATAAATGTTTTGGAGTGAGAGATAGGAAAGAACATCTAAGTAATTTTTGTGGGAAACATCTAAAAACCTTTATTCAGACTAGCTTTTTTGCAAGGTATTACTAAAGTGCATTTTGTTATTGTGCTTAATTCAGAAATTCAAATTTATGTATATCCTATTGGATAATTTGTAGATAGTTTAGTTTGCAGGCAGATTAATTATTGTCACCATTAGTGTTTATATTTCCAGTACTTTTCTGATAAAGATTTATATAATATTTTAATAACCTTTCAACTTGTTATCTAAGTATTATTTGTTTTCTTTATTTAAAAGCTAAACATTAGTTCGAGTGGCCAAAAAATTTATTTACAACCTACACAGTTGTTTAAGCCACATGTCTAGGGATTGACCTATATTCTTCCCTTTTTATCCTCTCCTTCCTTCGATGTATCAGAAGGTCTGTGTTTTCTACTCCCAAAATTTATTTGCTGTCTCTTCCATCTCTGCTACTACCAACCCAGTTCAAGTCAATATCATCTCTTTCCTGGGCTATTGAAATAGCTATTAACTAATCTTCCATTCTGACCTTGCTAGACTCAATTTTCCACACAGAAGTATTATCTTTTAAAAATGTAATGCAGATTATGCCAGCCTCCTGCTTCGTTTTGTACCTGTACAATTCAAACTCCTTCTTATGGCAATCAGGCCTGGCCTAGCTTTCCAACTTCATATCATGCCATTCTTATCACCAGCCTTAATGGCCTTTGGTTATTTATTATTTTTTTAATGAAGCTTTTCCTTATCTCCAGACCTTTGAGCTTTTTGTAACGTATACCTGTCAGCTTTCCTTGGTTGATTCTTCATCCTTCAGGTCACCTTCAATATTAGAAGAGGCTTTTCAGAGGAAACGTAAGGGCAGTAGTTATTAAATTTTTGTAAAGTGAGGATTTGGAGCCACCTATATTCCAGATTTACTAGGTCATATTTTTTGGAGATGGTATGTTTTTAATAACTCTCAGGTGGTTCTGATGGTAGTGGTCAGTAATTACATTTTGAGAACATTTATAGGGCTCTTAAATTCCTAGTGCCTACAACCCTAAAGCAGGAGCCCTGCCCTTCAGTGAGCAGGCATAGGCTTGGAGGATTCTCCATA
>NW_017731711.1:841965-847663 GCF_001890085.2 Hipposideros armiger
AACTAGACTGAAGAACAAAAGGACAGCAACTTGTCTGTTCCCCTTCCCCCAATTCCCCAGCACTGTTCCCATCCCCCCACTTCCCCAATAAAAATCTTTAAAAAAAAATTATGAAATGTTAAAGTATTCCTATTTTACTTAAGCTGTTTAGATTGTACAGAAATCTGAAACACCTCTCAGTTTGATCTCTGAGGCTGGCATATCCCTTATTCCAAAATGTTCATTAAAGGTAACTAGAATAATTTCACTTAAGAACAGATGAAATCATTGACAAAACAGCAAATTAATCCAAAAGAATATGTGTCGTGGCTAAGTAGGATTTATCCAAATAATACAACATAATCTATTAATGTAACTCAATACATTTGGAAATGTATTACTATAACTTCTTAAAACATTAAATGAGGAAATATCCCCATTCTTCTAAAATTTAACACTCCAGATTTAAATAGGCTAGGACTAGAAAGAAACCCTTTTTTAACTTGGCTAAGGACGTCTACCAAACCCTTCAGCAAATGTTCACATTCAAGTCAGAATCAATCCTATTGGCTATGCAACCATCACTTATCCAAAAGAAATAGAAGTATTAGGCGGAGACAACACAGTCATTATTTCAGGCAGTTTGTTTGTGGAGACAGTACATCCAAGAGAATCGAAAAACTTAGAAGTAATAAAAGGTAGCTTTGTTTAATAGTTCAACATATACAAGTCTGTAGCTTTCTATAGATTTAAAAATTCCCATTTGCAGTAAAAATCTGAACTACATCCTATCTAGGAATTAATGGGCAAAGTACAGATCCATATGAGAAAAACTATATTTTTATGAACGGTATAAAATACCCGAATGAACGGATAAACATTCTGTATTCCTATTTGTTAAAAATATTGTCCAGACGTCAATTACCTTCAAATGAAAAATGGGATTTTATTACTAAGAATTAGTGTTGACTGTGAGAGCAAGTTAAAAATAACTGGCTTAAGCAAGATGGAAGTGTCTTTCTCATAAAAGTTCAGGCAGGCAATGCCGGGCTGGTGGCGCCTTTCCAGGAGTCAGAGATGTGCTCCCTCCATATTGTTCTGCCTTCTTCAAAACCTCTGATCTCCAGCCATCCTGTCTGTATTCCTGTCAGTGGAGAGGAAGAAGAGAACAAAGTCACACACCTTCACTTTAAGAACAGGTCACAGAAATAGCACCTATGTTTCTACATTAGTCCCATTGCTTGAAACAGCCACATGAACACATCTTGCCAAGAAGGCTAGGAATTGTATTTATTCTATATGGCCATGTGTTGAGCTAAATAGCAGGAGTTCTATTAAAGGAAAAGGGAAAAATTGATATTAGGGTACTACTAGCAGTATATGCCTTTTCAGCTAATTCAAAACAAAATATTCAAAGTAACTCAGGAACAATGAGGAAAATTTGGCTTATATTTCTTACTAGAAACATACAACCAAACTACAATAACATACCAAAGATAAATAGATAAATGGATCAATGAAACATTAAAATAACAGACTTGTGTAATATGTAGATATTACATGATGAAGATATAATTTTGAGTCATGGGTAAAAAAAGTAGACTGGGAGTGATTTGGAGACAGTAGCATAGTCACACTCGGGAAATAATAGATGCCGATACACAAAAATAAATGTCAAGTGGATTAAAGAGAAAGGTTTTAAAAAAAACTACGTAAGTACTAATCTAAAATGTAAGAAAATCATAATTTTGGGGGGGAGGTCTTCTTAAGCAAGATATAAACCCCAGAAGACAAGGAAAAATACAGACAAATTTGGTACATAAAAGACACTACAGCAGGGTGAAAGACACACTAAACAAAGTTGAGAGAAGAGTAACAGAAGGGGAGAAAAGGTATTTGCAGTATGTATATATAAGAGACAAAAGACTAAGTCAATAAAGAGCTTCAATTTAACAATTATGACATTGATAAATATTCAAAGATGTTTATTGGCCACTTTTGGTGAGGAAAACAGGCCCTCTCCCAGATAGTTGATGGCTGAATGAATTGTTTCATCTTTCTCAGAGGGCAATTTGAAAGTAGCAAAATTTTAAATGTACATGCTATTTGATCTCACCTATACATAGCTATTCATTTTCCTGAAATCACAAATTCCTGAAATACACATGAATGCAAAGATAACTTATTTCATCTAATCTAAAATATGTTGGGGCTAATGCTTTTTACTATTACCAGAAGGTGTCAAAGAAAGATTTTTGCACAAGTGCCAGCTGGCTGACAGTGATGGTGAGATGCCATCCATTGTCAGATGCATTCCAGCCCTAGAGACAAAATATGGGGGGGAAAGTGCGTCTAAGAATTGCTGAACCAGGGTGTATTTAAAAGAATGGCCTTTGCAGCATTATTTGAAGGAATGAGAAATTGTAAACAAGCAAATAGCAATAAGGGGAATAATTTAATTATGTACAGCCATAACAATTGAATATAGCCATTAGAAAGAATGAGAGATCCATATGCTTTGACATGGAAAAATCTCCAAGATATATTGTGAAGTGGAAAAAAGCAAGTTACAGTATAATGTATGTACTAGATTTTTATTTAGGAAAACTACATATATGTATATATGTAAATATATAAACTCCAAACTATCTATTTGTATTGAAATGAATAAAAATAATATATACAAAAGAACAAAAAACATCTGAAAGGATACTCGAATAATGTTTATGTGTGAGGAGGGAATTTGCGTGGGTAAGCAGTGACTTTTTTTTTTTTTACCTTCTGTTTTTTAAACAATAAGGATATAACCAGGTGTCATGTTTATAATGTAAATGCTTAAAAGGAATCTAGAAAATACAGAGAAGTATTAAGAGCGAAATAAAAAACACCTAGAATCCAACCACGCAGATGGATCATGGCACTGCTAATAGTGTTTGCGTTATTTCCCTGTAATCCATTTTTCTTTGTGAGTAGGTAGATGTTGATACTGTTCCTTGGGGTAGGGGAACAGGAAGAGGAGTGGGTTTAGGTGAGGAAGATGGTAAATCAGTCTGGGGGCATGTCAAGCTGGTATTGCCTGTGGGGCAGTGAAATGGTGATACCAAGTAAGCAATTGGATCTGTGGGCATGGAGCTCAGGGGAGCTCATGATCAACTTACAGTATTAATGCTTTCTCTTTCAAGTGACGAGTTTTAATATTCATATGTCTGACACAAATAAAAATGTAATTTCTTGTGGCTGCATAGTGCAACACAGCTTTTAGCCTTGGAATTCAACAGACTTTGCTTTCCTGCTGTACCCTACCCCTTACCCCAGCTGTACCATTTTCTAGTTTTGTCCATCTTGGAAAAAAACATTTAAATTAAGAAAAAGCCTGTTTTCTCATCTGCAAAATGAAGGTAATGTTACCTTCCTTGCATGTTGTTAAAAGAATTAAATGAGTGTAAGTGAATACCTAACACTCTCTGGGGTGCTTAGTTGGCTCTCAACATTTAAGTTTTAGTTTTTCTACTGATACCTAAATATCAGAGCTAATTTAATTATTTTTTAATTAGAGATGAAAGTGAAAAGGTATTGGCTTGGTAAATCATTATGTAAAGTTAATAGAGAAATTTAGGTGTTTTCCAAATTTAACCTATTTTTTGATCTTTCGTAACTTGTTTTGAAGATTACATTACATCTACTCATTTCTCCCTAAGGTTTGCACAGGACTTGGGTCAAAATGAAAATCACAACCTGATAATTTGATATAATTGAAGGGAAATAATTCATGAATGTCTCATTCCCAGAAACTTTTTCCTTCGTCATCAGAGGACCTCAACGGACAAGGATATTAACAACCTGCTGATAATGTTAGAGCTGCAAACTGAGCCACCCACAAAGAGTTAAATAACTCCCCTCAACTGGGATTTGAATTGCTTGTCAGCACCGAGGTCACTCTCACTGTTAAATGACAGATGTTTTCCTGAAAATCCCTTGTATCTCTTCCTGTGATATAAAGTGCAGTGCTGGCAACAACAGGGTGGTGTGCTTTAATAGCTGTTACATTTATTCTTTAGAGAGTTTACAGAGATGTCCTATTGCTCCTGGAGGACTCCCTCGACACCCGTCTGCATTTTCTTTTTGCATAATGGCTATAGTGTGGAGCCACCAGGCTCCCTGTAGTCTAGCTCCTGTATCCTTGGTTCAGTATAACCAAAATACTCATAAATCTCTTTACTTCCAGTAGCTTTGCGCAGCAGCTGGGATATGACAGTGATGTCCCTGATCTATAACCCAGACAGCCCTCGGGTGAACAGGCAGACCAATCCAAAGCTACTACGTCAGAGAAAGTGATGTTGTTTGCACATCTCAGTGTCCTCAAGAGGAAGTCATGTAATACTCCAAATTTGTATTCTGCATAAAACTCCTTTTACAACTTATAAACTTCCTATAGGGAACAAATATATCCAGCTAAAGAATGCTGAACATATGACTCTGTAATGTAATTTTAAACTCAAAAGAAATTGGCTGAGCTTTTTCTGTCCTGGAAGCTGAAAGCTTTGAAAGAACCCACAATTTCTGTTTAAATATAACATTCTTTACTTTGGAATTCTAATCAAGCCAGGTTTTCCTGAGAACCTGGGTTTGATATGCAATGTTAGGGTCATGACTGATTAATATAAATATTTGAATTGCATGTATCATGAGATTTAAATATTTTACTCATATTCATCACAAAGTTTAATTGATTTATTATTTGTACCTTATTGGCTTACAGTTGAGGCAGCTGATTAAATGATTCCTATTATCACATTAATTGCATTAGAGAAACCTTGACTAAATGATGTATTGGTGTTTTTTATTTGCATGGTACTTCCTAATTCTTCTCTCTAGACCAGGGGTTCTCAATCCTGGCACTGCTAATATTTTGGACTGGATAAGTCTTTGTTCCGGGTGGCTGTCCTGTGCATTTTAGGATGTTTAGCAACATCCCTGGCTTCTCCTTAATGGATCCCAGTAACATACCCCAGTCATGACAATCAGAAGTGTTTACATTGACAAGTGTGCCCTGGGAGGCAAAATCTCCCCCAGTAGAGAATCACTGGTCTAGATACATTAAAAGTAGTTGGGTGTGGAATTTGAACTCTAAATGTTCTGCTTGATGATACTTGGATTAAAAAAAAAAAAGCCACCTGAGATTCAGCTGTTCTCTGAAGAAGCCTTGCTGGGTTTTCTTGACTTTTTCTTCCTCTACTCACAAATAAACCATTGATGTTTCTTTCTTCACTCTATGCTGCAGACCTCTGCTTTCCAGAAAGGAACTTTTCTTTTTTCCTATCTCCAGCTAGCACACTGCATGGCACATGGAAGATGCTCAGATGATGAACGGGTTGGAAGAATGAATGTTATTTTTTTCTTGGAAGTATTTGTCTATCAATATACAGACATTTTATTTTGCTTAGTGTTATCTTTAATTTTTATAAGCCTGTGAGACTTTATTTTCGTGATGTATTATTATTTGTTCAACTAATATTTATTGAGTGCTTACTATGTGCCAGATACTCATGCTTGGAGCTGAAGATACAGTTTTTTTTTGTTTTTTTTTGGTTTGTTTTTATTATTATTATTGGGGAATTGGGGGGTGGGAACAGCGCTGGGGAATTGGGGGAGGGGGAACAGACAAGTTGCTGTCCTTTTGTTCTTCAGTCTAGTTGTGGAGGACGTTGCTTCACTGGCC
>NW_017731711.1:847843-851854 GCF_001890085.2 Hipposideros armiger
GGTTGAGCTGTTGTTCAACATTTTAGCTGTAGAGGGCAGTGTCACTGGCCCTCATATGTGGGATCTGAACTGGGGCCCTCTAGCGTCCCAAGCCAGCTCTTAACCAATGCGCCACTCTGCCGGCCCTGAAGATACAGTTTTGAACAAAATGGACATACTCCTTGTCCTTAGGAGTCTTACAGATGATTAAAAGGCAATTCCAATTCAGGAATAACCTGCTTACTTAGGTCTATCTAAGTAAGATGGACCTTACTTAGGGTCTATCTAAGTAGACCCTAAGTAGAAACTAGTGTTTCCAAACAAATCCAAATCATGTAAGGCCTAGAAACCATCTCTAGATACACAGCACATAGCACACATGTCCTATAGACTGTAGGTGTTTCTCTTTGCTTCAGAGATCCTAAATTATTTCTTCTAGCTTGTCCCAGACTCCAAACCGCCAGAGAAGGAAATCTGGAGTCAAAGGTGGTGGGATTAACCTTAGGTAGTAATGAGTGAGGAAGCAGTGCTCTGTTCTTTAACTGGCCTCTTCCCAACAACAGGCCCATCAGGAGCCTAGAGAGGCAGCATTCCAAGAAAGCACAAGATTTTGAGAGAGAGAGAAAAAAGGTGTTGAGTAGCTTGCTTTCTCCTCTAGTCACAAATGTATCCCCAAGTTTCATTAGGATTAATCAGTTGTCTGGGGGTACTGACAAAATATGGTTACAAAAATAATTAAAATTCTCCTGCTCTCACCTCTGTCTGCTCCCTAATTTATTCTTTTTGGTTCTCCTGTGAAGTCGCCCTCACCCCACTCCAGCTTTCCACATACATCAGGGAGTGTCCCACATACGTTCATGAATTATTGCTCACGTTACAAGCAGTCACTGCCAAGGACTGAGGTCTCTCCCTCTATGACATCTCTGCAAACGTAATTTGAATCTACATTTGGTACCATGCCAGCAGTACCAAATTCTGCAAGTGTCTTTCTGACCTCATCTCCTACCTGACTCTTACTTATTATGCCACAGGTACACTGACTTTCTCCCTGCTCCTCTGAGATGTCACACTTGCTCCTGTCTCATAGTCATTGTATTTACTGTTTTCTCTGCCCAGAACGCTCTCTTCCCAAACCATTGTGTGACTGGTTCTTTTTCATCATTCAGCTAGGTTAAACCTCAGCTTCCTCAGAGAGGACATCCCACGGAGCCATTCCCTACCCCATTACCCTTTTGCCACTCACTATATCTAAAGTAATTTCATTTATTTGCTTATCACCTGTCTCCTTCACTAGGATGTAAGCCCCATGAAAACAGGAAGTTTTTCTTATTTGTATCATATTGTATTAGGATAAAGTTTCTCAACTTGGGCACCACTGACATTTTGGACCATGTAAATTCTTTGTTTTGAGGCCCTGTGCATGGTAGGATGTTTAGTAGCATCCCTGGTCTCTGCCCACTAGATGCCAGTAACACCCCTCTCTAATTTAAGACAACCAAAGGTGTTTCCAGACCTTCCTAAATGTTGGCCTGGGAGCAACCCCCTGGTTGTTAGCTACTTTATTAGATGACAAAGCAGGAAATGTGTGCACTTGTACCTTACAGAATTTTTGGAGATAGAAATTATTTTGGTCATTTTTATAATAATGTTGCATAATCTACCCCAAACTCAGTGGCATATAACTGTACGAGTAGACAGTTCTTTTGTTGTTTGTTTTTTCTTACTCATGTGTCTGCAGGTTAGCTGGGATTGGGCTGATCTTGGTTGAGCTCACCTTGGTTTGGCTTCAAGCTGCAGATTTGATTAAGGCTTGTATCAAGTATCTCTTACTCTCCTTGGATCAGCGGCTACCTGAGTCATGGTGAAAAAAAGATGGGCAAAAAGGCAAGCCCAATCATGCTTGTGCTTTTCAAGCTTCTGCCTTTGTTATATTATCAAACGTATCATTGACTAAAGTAAGATCCATGGCCAAGATGGAAGTCAAAGGGCAGGAAGATACACCACCTCCAGGGGGAGGTAGAGGGAATTGAATATTGGCTGCTGGTAATCTGAACTATTAAACAGGTCTTTCAATTTTAACTGTTTCCTATTTAGACATAAATCCAATAGAGCCCAGAGCAGGAGACATATCTGAGTGATAATCACTGAAATCTTTCTTGACAATTAAGGTTTTCTTAATAGGTCCTTCTTGCTTTCCCCCGGGCCCCTCACACCCCAGTTCACCCAGCTGGTAAATAGCAGAGCTGGATTTCAGGCCTAGTTTTATCTGATTCCAAAGCTCCTGCACTTAACTCTGTTATGAGGACAGTTTAAGTGATGAAGTTTTAAAATCAGGGAATCCACAGAATTTAGACTCTCCAACTTAAGAGTTAATCAGTTACTTCAGCTTGAGAAGGAAGTAATGACCCTGAAATTCAGCTATCTAGTAACATTTACTACTTCTATTAATTTATTCAAATACTTACTGAATAACACACGTAATACAATGCTCTCTGCTAGGTACTGTGTGTGAGAGAGGCATAAAAATGTGAGCGAAGCATTGAAACATTGATGCTGTACTTATGAAATTTTCAGTCTAGAAAGGAAAGTAAATATGCACAGAAAGAGAACACAAGTTGGAAAGTGATAAATATTAAACTGTAAGGTACATAAGGATAGAGATCATGTCTGTTTTTGTTTTCCCCAGTGTGCCCAGACCTATAGTATATTCCTGTACACAGTAGGAACTCAATAAATATTTGCTCATTTGAACTGGAGAAAGAAACAGAATGTGACTGGACTTCAGAGTAAGAAAGATGTGTTCCAGTTGAAACGATTAGGGAAAGCTTTATGGAAGAAGTAGCATTTGACTTAGGACTTGCAAGATGGAAATGAATTGGATATGAACTGGGGAGAGTGGAAGTGGTGGAAGCAAAGCATTCAAGGAAGGAGTATCAGCAGGAGCAAAGCACAGAGGAAAAGCAGACACTCTCTAGGGCCCACAGTATCCTTCTGCGTGGTTGCCCGGTAGGGCACTTGATGACGAAAGTGGAATCGGCTGGTGGCAAGTCAAGGAGGGCCTTGAATGCCAGAGTAACGGGTGTGGATTGTAGTCTGAGGCCAGGAGACAGTGGAGGGACACCAGCAGAGCTGTACTTCAGGAGGAGAAATTGGTCGGCAATTTAAGATGTACTGGAGTGAAGAAAACCTGGTATGAAGTAGCGACTGTCGTTAGAAGGTTAGTGTTACAGTAAACATAGAAATAGCAAGGGCCCAGTGAAGGCCTAACTCAGGGTGACGGTGGAGAGGAGGCAATAGATTTGAAAGATGTGTACAGGAGAAGGCAGTACCTGCAATTCATTGCATGCAGGGGGCCAGTGAGAGGAAAAAATAATCAGAGATGGTATAGGTTTTTGTGTTTTTTTTTTTTTCTCAAGGAGGGTGCAGCGCACAGTGGCCCATGTGAGGATTGAACCAGCAACCTTGGTGTTATCAGCACCATGCTCTAAACAACTGAGCTAACTAGCCATCCCAAAGATGGTATAGGTTTTTTTTCTTGAATGACTGGAGAATTGTAGTGCCATTAACAGAAATCAAGCTTCCTGAAGGCAATCCCCATATCCGTCGGTCTGTGAGGAAAAATGCTGTTGGGTTTTGGCCATTTTGAGTTTGAAGATCTTGTTTGAGATCCAGGCCTAAGCAGAGCCTGGTGTTAAGGGTTGGAGATTTTCCATCAGCACTGAAGTGATGGCTGGAGTCAGGATAATACCAGGAAGAGCAGAGACGGGCGGATTCCGGGAGGCCCATCCACAGGGCCTTTCAGCATGGTGCCGCCAGGCAGGGCCCCATGGAGCTTAGCACTGCGCTTCGGTAACCAGTGTTTAGCTAATAATGGGGTTGAGATGATAGATGATGTTTTCGAAACCCCTAAGTTTCGGAGGGATGTGTGTGTAAGAAGTCCTTCAATGATTTAGGGCTTTTCAATTCTCTCTTAGGCAGTTTTTATAATGGAAGGCAGAGGGCAGCAGAGTCCTATTTTTCAAAGGAGATTCA
>NW_017731711.1:851934-857939 GCF_001890085.2 Hipposideros armiger
CCCCCCCCCCCCCCGCCTTTTAACGCTGGAGAACATAATTTGTTACCTAAGTTGTTGTCTTTGGGGATAGCATGAGGATCTGAAGCTTTACTCTGGGGGAGCCTGTCTCCAAGCTGATTATGTCAGCCTCTTTTGAAGAAAGGAGTTAAGAACTTATTTACTTATGATGGGCTGATGTTATTTCAATGGAAGGCATGGGGTTAGCCTTGCAATGGGGAAGTTTTAGCCTGAGGGCTAACTCCATTCTGAAGACTATGTTTTTTATTTGAAGAAAAAAAACAGGTCCATCACAGCAACACTTAAAATACATTTGGTACCACAGCTGTGGTAAGTACAGCCTACAGTCCTTGTCGCTGCTCCTGGCTGGGTTTCCTCAAGCCTGGCTGACCTGGGATATGGGTGGGCAATGAAGCCACACTCACAAATAAGCCTGTATCTCTTTGGTTTTTAACTTAACTCACTCTATTGTGGCATCTCTAGTCCTTTCCAACCTGTCATTTTACCTCTCTGCCTTCATCTACTGTCAGGACTGCTGGTGAAGCAGGTGGCACTGGCTTCTCATTCCTGTTCCTAGTGCTGGGTTATGCTGTCCTCCACCGGGTGCATCACCACTGGGCCCCGAGCAGTGGGTCCTACTGTGGCCCTTCAGTGTGACCATGCAGAGCTGCAGGGCGTGCTTCTCCGCGGGTGCTGTGCTTTGTTTCCTGGACAAGGGCCTTATCTACCCTGCAAATTACCGTATCCAGCACCAGCATCACGCCTGCAATGGAAAAGGTACTTGGTCTTTTTTTTTGGATTATTATTGAAAAGGCACCAAAACCTTTGTAGCCCAATGCCTTAAGGAATTTCAACTACCTTTTTTTAAAATAAAAACAGGGTTTTTTGGTTTTTTTTTTTGCTTGTTTTGTTTTTTCCCAGTTCTTTTACTTGTACTTCCCCATCTCGGTGTTAGACATGTGTCCATGGGGATGAGTACAAAAGGCCAACTCTCCTGGGTTCCAGGAGGTAGGTGGGGGCAGCGTGTGGATAACAGGGTGCTCGGT
The DNA here is from genome assembly GCF_001890085.2 of Hipposideros armiger. Lineage (NCBI taxonomy): Eukaryota > Metazoa > Chordata > Mammalia > Chiroptera > Hipposideridae > Hipposideros > Hipposideros armiger. Next base: position 852,978 of record NW_017731711.1, read on the forward strand.
GCCAGTGGCTGAGTTGGACTGAGTCTGTGGCAGGACTGGCATTTGTATGTCTGATACTGCTCTGTACTCCGGTCACGCTGTTATTCTGCCATTTTTTGATCACCCCGTTCCCGTGAAGCCTGCAGGCCTGTGTTCATACTGTTTTCCCCCTTGGGAATGTCTTTCCCCTTTTTCTGTTTCATGAACTTCTTTTTCCTGCCCTACTTTTTTTCTTTTTCCTTTGTAACACTTATCTCTTTCTACCAAGTTATATAGTTTATCTATTATGTTTCTTGTGGGTCCTTCCATCCTCCTATTAGAATGTCAGCTCCATGAGAGCAGGGATCTTTGTTTTGTTCACTGATAAATCCCAAGCACATAGAATATTGCTTAGAACATAACAAGTACTCAATAAATATTTGTTAAATGAACAAATGGATCCTTTAAGTTTCTACTCCAATGTCATTGCCTTAGTGAAGCATTCCGTATCCGATTTCTACTCCCAGTCCTGGATAAAATTTGTTTATCAGTTTATATTCCATAGCAGTTTGTTTCTGTTTGCATTATAGCACCTGCCCCACTGTATTACAGTTGCTTTGTATTTCAATAAAAATGCAAATAATGTAACAGAATATTAAATTGGAGGTTTTGGTCGAAGCACCAAGATGGAATAGGCATGAAATTTCAGTTAGGTAACATCCAAAGATAGAAATTTTCCTGAGTTTCTTGACTCTTAGAAAAAGCCCCACCCTCATTGTGGATATTGAAGGATCAAGAGAGTGGAGTTGAGGAGAGGTCTGAGGAGGAGGATTTTTTTTGAAGGAGCTGTGTTATGAACTCTCGACCTCCACCAGGTGGAGTGGAGAAGGTGCTGTACCTTCAGCTGGAGTCAGGAGAGGGCCTCAAAGGGAGGACGTGAAAACAGGAGTCTCTGGCTGTTGGGGAGACTGCCTAGACTGCTGTTGGAGTCCTGTTTAGAAATCATAAAAGGCGGAGACTGGCTGGCCAGCAGCTGTGCCGCAGGGGATGGGAGGTGCTCCCAGAGTTTGTGCAGGAAGTCGGGAGTTTCCCTTAGAGCAAATGTGAGCCATGTGGGAGTCTGAGCCAGTCTGCACTCATTTTAAATCCTTGCCAAGATGGCTGCCTAGAGGCTCCCTTCCAGGCGAACCATATGAGGAAAGAGGTGGCCGGCCAGAGAAAATACATTACCTTGGTAAGAGGAAGGTAGTCAAATATTTCTAAAATATTTTTTTGAGGAGGAGGCTTTGAAGAAATTTTTAGACAAAAAGGGTCCATCTTTAAACACTCAAGGCGGAGAAGGCCCCACATGCAAGAAATTTGCCCCAAAGAGAATCAGTCAAAATAAGAACAACTTTCTGTTCCTCTTTACCTCTCTCCCCTCCCACTTTATTTACTTCTGGCAGGGGAAAATCCTAGTGACAAGCTGGGGGAGAGGAGATGCTGAAGGCTTGGTCCTGGGGTGAAGGGGCGAGATTGAGGCTCGTCTTCATCATTGAATGCAGTCAGCCTTCAGCAAAACCCTCCCCAGAAACTACTTAACATTAAAGCTGCACCTCTCACATGGGACTGGACATTGTGATTTCTGAATTAAGACTTACAGTTTTCATGACTTACAGTGACTTGAATTCTCTTTATTGCCTAAGAATCTTCAGAAATGTTGGGATGATGTCTGAGATTTTGTCCAGGGCCTGCGGAAGTACTTCCTCCTCTGCATACGCTTTAAAGGAGCAGTGGAATCACGCTTGGTGGCCACCTCCCAGGAGTCTTGCTTGTTCATTGACAATAATCATATTAGCTAATGTTCATTGTGTGTTCACTGTCTTCCAGACACTATGCTAACTATCCATATATTTATCTCATAATTCTGCCCAACACCCCTATGTGGTAGGAACTCCTCCAATTTTACATGCAGGAAAACTGAAGTTGAAAGATGTTAACTAACTTTCCTGAGGTTTAGCACCAATTAGAAGTAGAGTAAGCATTTAAACCCAGGTACTCTGACTATGCTTTATTCCTTATTAGAATCAAATTTCCTCAGGAAGAGGGCTGTGTTCATGACCATATTCTCCACGCACAGCACGGGGCCTGACATTTAGTGCTCCACGAAAGTTTTAATGAATGGTCCATAGATGTTGTAGGTAATATTTCATAGTAACATGTATGAAATTCAGCAAAATAGAGTAATGAGATGCTTAAGCTTTGGAGTTAGCGGACTTGGATTTGAATTCTGGTTCCACCTCTTCATGGCTGTTCTGGAAGATTGCTTACCCTGTCTGTGCCTCTGTTTCCTCATTTGTAGGATGGAATAATAATGCCTCCATCAAAGTGTTGTGCTGCAGACCAAAGAAGATAATGAAGCACCTTTATAAAGCACCTACCTGCAACCTAGCATTTAGCATACAGTAAGCACGCCTGCCATCGCATGTGACTCAACAGTATGATGTTTACTGATTTGGGTTTTGTGTTGCACTGGGTTTCTGAATGAGCAGAAGTAGAGTTTGGTAATTGTGGACAGATAGAGCCAACCCTAAGCAAGACTGTGAAGTACAGCTGAAGCTCTGGACCGACCCACATGCTGTCCGGTGCCACTGGCTGACCGGACGCTCCTACTGGTTGGCTGCTCTCCAGTGTTCCCATGGGCCCCTGCTCCCCGTGGAAGGTGTGCGATTACAGTCACACATAAAGGTCCCTGTGCCTATTCCTCAATCTGCTTATTTGAAATTATAATTACATAATTTAATTAAATATTATTTAAATGAACAGTGAATGTGAAAAGATTAGAGTACTTTTAGTCACGCCCCCTGCCTTTCTTTTCCCCTCTAATTAGAGGGGGAATTCTGTCCTGATGCCCTGATGCTTTCTTCTCTTACCCCCGCTTTTTTTTTTTTTGGAGAAAGAGCAGACTAAACTCATTCATACCAAGACATAAATGACTGCTGCCCCTCTCAGGGTCAATTGCATTTTAATAAGAGTTTAATGCTCTAGCTAAAGGAAGAAAGCTCTAATTGTGGAAGCTGAGTACCAAAGAGAGGGTGAATGTTTCACCCTGTCCAAAAACATGTCATAAGTCCTCCTTGGTCCCTACTCTGCCTGCTTGGAAGTAGGGTGCTGTTTCTGTTACAATTGTTCATTGTGTCTACGTGTCCATTCATGCCTTGGGCCAGAATAAATGTAAGTTAATTGTCTAATTGGCATTTGTCGTATTTCACTGAGAGTGGTACAGTATACCTACATTAAATTTGAAAGCAGGACTTAAGTTATAGCTTCTCTAGCCCACAGAATATTCTCCCAACTTTTATTCTTTCATGGCAAACCCCAGGTCCAGAGCTACTTTGTCTGTGGTCCTGTGAATTGCTCTAGAGTGAAATGTGTCTTTGCATGCTGCCGTGATAAATGCTTCAGGAACAAAAGACATGATTTCCACTTAATGTATGACCATGCTAACTTCCCTTTAATGCAGAAGTAAGAACACGGTACAATTGGGAATCATACAATTGGAAAGGACTTAGAGAAACTGTAGTCCAGCCCTCTCATTTTTTACATGAGGAAATTAGCCAAAGAGAGGTGAAATGACTTGCTTAAGATCATGCAGTGAGTTAATTCCAGGCCTGTGTTTAGAACCCAGGTCTTCTGACTCCTAACTTGCGGCTCTTTTGCTGTTCTAGTTGTTATATTTGAAAATGTATTAATACTAGTCAACCTTTTTGAGTAATTACTGTAGTCCAGATGTAATCAATAGGCTTTTACATTTATTAACTCATTTCATTCTCACAACAACCTGATGAAGTGGTTACCATTACTATCCCTTTTTACAAATAAAGAAACTAAAGCATAGAGAAAGTTGTGCAAGGTCAAATGGTAGAATCTGATCTTAAAACTAGGAACTTTGGCAGATGTGCTATGTTTAGATGGATATATCTTTGATTCTTCTTTTTTTAAAAAAATTGAGATATAATTGATATGTAACATTATATTAGTTTCAGGCATACAACATGATTTTATATATATATATATGTGAAATGATCATCATTATAAGTCTAGCTAACATCCATCACTACACGGTTACAATTTTTTTTCTTGTAATGAGAGCTTTTAAGATTTACTCTCTTAGCAACTTTCAAATATACAATACAGTCTTATTAACTATAGTTGCCATGCTGCACATAATATCCCCAGAACTTATTTATTTTATAACTGGAAGTTTGTACCTTCTGACTCACTTATCTCATTTTGTCCCCCCACCCCCCAACCTCTGGCAACCACCAATCTGTTCTTTGTACGTATGAGCTTGTTTTTTTGTTTTGTTTTGCTTTTAGATTTCACATATAAGTGAGATCATACAGTATTTGTCTTTCTGTGTCTGACTTATTTCAGTTAGTATCATGACCTGAAAGTCCATCCTGGTTGTTGCCAATGCCAGGATTTTCTTCATTTTATGGTTAAATAATATTCCATTGTATATATTTTACATTTTCTGTTTCCATTCATCAATCAGTTAGGTTGTTTGCATATTTTGGCTATTGTGAATAATGCTGCAAGAAACATGGAGGTTCAGGTATCTTTTCAAGCTAGTGTTTTTGTTTCCTATGGATAAATACCCACAAGTAGAATTGCTGGGTCATAAGGTAATTCTATTTTTAATTTTTTGAGGGACTTCCATATTGTTTTCCATACTGGCTGCACCAATTTACATTACTACCAACAGTGTACAAGGGTTCCCTTTTCTCCACACCCTTGCCAGCACTTATTTCTTCTCTTTTTTTATGATAGCCATTTTAACAGGTGTGAGGTGATATCTCATTGTGGTTTATGTTTGCATTTCCCTGGCAATTAATGATGTTAAGCACTGTCTCATGTGTCTGTTGACCATCTCTATGTCTTCTTTACAGAAATGTCTATTCAGGTCCCTGCCCATTTTTTAATTGGAATTTATTTCTGTTATATGAGTTCTTTTAATATTTC
>NW_017731711.1:859559-873346 GCF_001890085.2 Hipposideros armiger
CTGCTCTGTTTCAGTCTTTTGCATGTGGCTGTCCGGTTTTCCCAACACCATTACTGAAGAGACTGTCATTTCCTCATTGTGTATTCTTGGCTCATTTGCCATATCTTTGATTCTTCTTAATTTTCCCCATCTACATCTTTTTGTTAGTTAGAAATTGACTGAATAGTTTCCTTGAACCTCAAAGAGTGATTGTCTTGGCCGTTGCATTTAACATGCATTGCTCTGAGTGACAGTTACCTTGGGCTGGCATTCAGTTATACAATGAGCTCAGATATGCATCTGAGCATGCCAGTTAAGACTGTCCAAATAATCCTTTCTTTTCTGTACATGACCCCCTTCCTTTTTTCCCAGAGATGATTATACTTTATAACGAAGCAAAAGTAGTGGTGAGGTAGCATGAGCTACGGCTCTCTCTCCTGAACTCAACATGGAAGCTGTGACAGCATGGAGAGGGTTGTTGAATCTGAGAGAAAAACATAAAAATTGTGGCAAATATCTGGGGAGAAAAAAAGTGATTGGCCGTCTTTATGGGAAAACAATGGTGGCCCAGAGCAGAAGAGGGTTGTGTGCTAAGGACTGGGAATAGGCAGGGGAAAATTTTTCTGTAGTGTCATTTTTTTTTCCTCCTCCCCATTGAACTGAGTCAGTCATGACCTTTTCTGTCATCAAAGAAAAATTGCAGCACCAGCCCAGCAGCTGGCAAAGAGTTGGGAAGTAATATGAGTTGTAGCCAGAGCCAGGCTAGGGGTGGGGGTAGGTAAAAAATGCCCTAAGTTTCTACACTGCTCCATACCCACCCAAACCACAAGGGTTTGGTGCTAAGAACCAGGGTGGTTCCCTGTGAGACGTGGTTATCTGGTGCATGAAGTGCTGGTGGGAAATAATCAGGCCTAGATTTTCATGCCAGACGCTCTCCAGTGGCAGGCAATTTCCCCATTGACTTACCTCCTCATTTAATGCTGTAATAAAGCTTTACACATATTACTAGGTCACAAATGAAAAAAGTATTCTTATTACTGTATTTTAATAAATTGGTTTCCTTTGTAATTGCAAGCATTTTATTTTATGTATTTAAGGACAATATTCTGAGTAGTCCATAGGCTTCATCAGACGGTCAAAGGGGTTTATGGCAAAGTAAAGAGAAAGTAAGAGTGATGTATGGGTCAGATGCTAAAGAAAGTTCAAGTGAGATGAGGACAGCAGAGGGGACATCAGGTTTGGCTGCCCTTACAGTAGTGATCTTAGAGAGTTCCTGTGTTAGAGGCAAAGGTGGAGGCAGAAGCTGGGTTGGAATCAACTGAGAAGTGAATCCAACTGAGGACATGAAAATAGTGGAGTAGACTATTTCTTTGGCAATCAAGAGAAAGACATAATAGGTACAGGGAGTAACAGGACCAAGAAGAAAACCAAAAGTGTCTGTGTAAGAGGAGGCGAAGGATCTGGTGGAAAGAGAAAGTCTGAGAGGAGAAGAGACAGGGTGGTTAAAGTCATGACGCCCCAGACAAAGTAGGATGGAATAAATGGGAGAACATGTAGGGATTAGCCTCAGGGATGGTGAGGAGAGGTTCAATTTATAGGGGAGAGAGGAAACAAGTTTTGGACTTTTGATGTCTGAAGGTTCTCCGTGCCCCCCCGTGCCTCCCCCTGTAATGTTGGGGCAGGGATCATTTACAGGCTGAGTTTAAGAGTATAAAGGTGTGGAGAATGGGGAGGTTGTTGACTAAAAATTAGAAAAAGAATGCAGAGCAGATCTCGGGGATGAGATGGTCAGAAACCATTTGGTTGTAATGGAGTCAACACACCCAAAGTAAGAAAAGAGACACACAGCCCAGAGCAACTGTGAGGAACTCAGGAGGGCACTTAAAAAGAGACCGTCTCGGAGTTTTTTTTTTAAGCTATGCACTTCATTTCCTGTGAAGGTAAAAATAATTTGCTTTAATCAATGACAACATTATTATTCTACATCATGTTTAAAAGTTTTCATGTTAAACAACATTCAGGAGTTTTATGTGTGATGCGCTCCTTATTTCAGTTCTGTATTTGTTCTTTTTACTCTGTTCCGTAGAATGTTTAAGAGAGTTTAGGAAATGTGATGGAAGCCTGACATACGTTATTTTTTTCTTCAAGGGAATAGCATTACCAGTAACATATAGCACAATCTTCTGTATCGTATGTCTTATTTTGCAGTTAAAAAAATATTTTTATTATTTGGAAATGCTCTTGTTTTGGGACTAAAAGTAATAAAACACAAAAAACTTAGTAATACTTAATTATTTTAGAGTTTTAATTTTGGAAAACAAATTTATCAATGACATCAAAGAGTTAAAACCAATTTATTTGTTAATATCCTGATGAAAATTATTCTGTAAGAATCAAATACAATTTTGCTGCATTTTAGTTTGCTTATAGAGAAGATTGAACACATTAAAATTTTTGCCTAGTATATATATTTATTGTGTTTCAATTCTTTAAAAATCACCTTAAATAATGTAAAAGTTAATTGAAATGTGAATAAAGAATAAGTCGACCTGGAATCAACCATCTATATTTAATAAAACCTTTCGTACAAAAGAAAATGAAGGTTTTGAGAATCCAATTGGTGATTCTAAAGAAAAGAAACCAATTTTTAGCAGCTGTATAAGAAACTTCACTACATATAAGTCCCTTCAAAATGGTCACCATGTAGACACCTGTTCTATGATCTTATCCTTACATTATTTATAGAACACCTTTTTTAGAATTTTCTCTAGATCCTATGCACTTTTTGTTGTTGTTGGTAATTATATTAGGCAAGTTAACACATAAGATTAACCATCACAGTGATGTTTTCAGTAAATTTCCAGTTAAAATCTTCCTCTTTAGAGGGATAAATATGATTTTTAGAAATGAAAGAAAAACAGGTCTGGTGAAACAGTTACCAAACTATTCTTGATCAAAGACAAAGAACATGACCACAGTGTAATGAGGTTAATTTTCTCATGATAGAAAAACTCCAGAACTGACTCAGGGTGACATTGGTCATGTATGTGAGATAAGTTAGAAAGGCAGGTAGGATCCGAAGTATAGAGGCTAGTATTGTAAAGATAATGAGCTTGAACATAATTTTGAATTCAATGGGGGACCCATGAAAGATTTTTGAGTAGTGGAATGACATGTATAGTAAAGAATGGTTGGAGGGGAAGTGAATAATGTTTGGAAAACCAAATCAAGTATTCTTCTCTGTCTGACTTATTTTACTTAGTATAATACCCTCTAGGTCCATCCATGTTGTCGCAAATGGTAAGATTTTATTTTTTTAATGGCTGAGTAATATTCCATTATATTGTATATATGTACAATATATATATATATATGTGGTATATATGTACCACATCTTCTTTATCTAACCATCTATTGATGGGCACTTAGGTTGCTTCCATATCTTGGCTATTATAAATAATGCTACAGTGAACACAGGGATGCATATATCTTTCCAAATTTGTGTTTTGTATGTGATGCGCTCCTTTTGTGTGTGATGCTTTTCTTTGGATAAATACCCAGAAGTGGAATTTCTGGGCCATTAGGTAGTTCTACTTTTAATTTTTTTGAGGAAACTTCAAACTGTTTTCTATAGTGGCTGCACCAATTTTCAATTCCACCAACTGTGCATGAGGGTTCCCTTTTCTCCACATTCTTGCCAGCACTTGTTTTTTGATTTATTAATGATGGCCATTCTGACAGGTGTGAGGTGATACCTCATTGTGGTTTTAATTTGCATTTCTCTGATGATTAGTGATGTTGAGCATCTTTTCATATGTCTATTGGCCATGTGTATGTCATCGCTGGAGAAATATCTATTCAGGTCCTCTGCCCATTTTTTTTTATTAGTTTCAGGTGTACATAATAAAGTAATAGTTATACTTTTCACCCCTCACAAAGTGACAACCCCCCCTTCCCCAATCCACCCCCCCATATCATACATATCTATTACAATTCCATTGACTCCACTCCCCATCCTGTGCTCCACATCCCGTGAGTATATATATATATATATATATATATATATATATATATATATAAAGTTATAGTTGACATACAATGTGATTCAGCTTCAGCTTCAGATGTACAGTGCGGTGGTCAGGCATCTCCACCGTCTATGCAGTGGTCTCCCTAACAAGACATGTGTCCATCTGGCCCCCTAAGAAATATTTACAACCTTATTGATTATATTCCCGTCTTTCATATCCCTGTGGCAATATTGTAGTTACCAATTTATGTTGTCTAGTCCCTTCCCCTTCTCCCTCATCTCTAACACCCTCCCATCTAGCAACCATCAGTTTTTCCTCTATGTCTCTGGGACTATTTCTGTTTACATTTCTCATTTATTCAGCTCTTCAGATTCCACATATAAGTGAGATCACGTGATATTTGTCTTTCTCTGACTGACTTATTTCACTTAACATAATGTCCCCTAGGCCCATCCATATTGTTGCAAGTGGTAAGATTTCATTCTTCTTTATAGCTGAGTAATACTCCATTGTATAAATGTACCACAGTTTCTTGATCCAGTCATCTACCAATGGGCATTTCGGTTGTTTCCAAGTCTTGGCTATTGTGAATAGCACTGCAGTGAACATAGGGGTGCATATATTTTTTTTGAATCAGTGTCTTGGGTTTCTCTGGATAGATACCTAAGAGTGGAATTGCTGGGTGATAAGGTAGTTCCATTTCCAGTTTTTTGAGATACCTCCATACCGATTTCCATAACGGCTGCACCAGACTGCAGTCCCACCAACAGTGTGCCAGGGTTCTCTTTTCTCCACAACCTCACCAGCACTTTCTGTTTGTTGATTTATTGATAATAACCATTCTGACCAGAGTGAAGTGGTGTCTCATTGTGGTTTTTATGTGCATTTCTCTAATGATTAGTGAGGTTGAACATTTTTTCATATGCCTGTTGGCCATCTGTATGTCCTCTTTAGAGAAATGCCTCTTCATATCCTCTGCCCATTTTTTAATTGGGTTGTTTTTTTTTTGGTGTTGAGTTGAAATGAGTGTTTTATAAATTTGGATATTAAACCCTTATCATATGTATCATTGACAAATATCTTCTCCCATTCAGTAGGCTTCCTTTTAGTTTTATTGATGGTTCCCTTTGCTGTGAAAAAACTTTTAAGTTTGATGTAATCCCATATGTTTATTTTTTTCTTTTACTTCCCTTGCCCGCGGGGATATATCAATAAAAATATTGCTCAGGGTAATGTCTGCAAATTTACTGCTGATGTTTTCTTCTAGGAGTTTCATGGTTTCAGGTCTTACATTTAAGTCTTTAATCCATTTTGCATTTGTTCTTGTATATGGTGTAGGGAGGTGGTCCAGTTTCATTTTTTTGCATGTGTCAGTCCAATTTTCTCAACACCATTTATTAAATAGACTATTTTTACCCCAATGTAAATTCTTGCTTCCGTTGTCGTAGATTAACTGACTGTATATGAATGGATTTATTTCTGGGCACTCTATTCTGTTCCATTGATCTATGTGCCTGTTTTTATGCCAGTACCATACTGTTTTGATTACTGTAGACTTATAGTATGATTTGATGTTGGGTAGTGTGATACCCTCAACTTTGTTCTTATTTCTCAGGATTTCCATGCTATTTGGTGTCTTTTATGGCTCCATATAAATTTTAGGATTATATTTTCTATTTCTGTGAAAAATGCCCTTGGTAGTTTGATAGGAATTGCACTGAATCTATATATTGCCTTAGGCAGTATGGGTATTTTAACTATATTAATTCTTCCTATCCATGAGCATGGTAGGTGTTTCCATTTATTTGTATCTTGTTTAATTTCTCTCTTCAGTGTCTTATAATTTTCTGAGTACAGGTCTTTTACTTCTTTGGTTAAATTTATTCCTAGGTATTTTATAGTTCTTGAAGCAACTGTAAATGGGACTCTTTTCTTAATTTCTCCTTCTGATAGTTTATTAGTATATACAAGTGCAATTGATTTCTGAATATAGATTTTGTATTCTGCTACCTTACTGAATTCATTTATCAGTTCCAATAGTTTTTTGGTGGAGTCTTTGGAGTTCTCTACGTATAGTATCATATCATCTGTATATAATGACAATTTTACTTCCTCCTTACCAATTTGGATCTCTGCCCATTTTTAAATTGGATTCTTTGTGGTTTCTTGGTATTGAGTTGTATGAATTCTTTATAAATTTTGGATATTAACCCCTTATCAGATATATCATTGGTGAATGTCTTCTCCCATTCAGTAGGTTGTCTTATCATTTTGTTGATGGTTTCCTTTGCTGTCCCAAAACTTTTTAGTTTGATGTAGTCCTATTTATTTTTTCTTATTTCCCGTGCCTGAGGAGATATATATATATATATATATATATATATATATATATATATATATATATATATATTATCACCAAGAGCAATCTCAGAGAGTTTACTGCCTATGTTTTCTTTTCTTCTGGGAGTTTTATAGTTGGGGGCTTACATTTAAGCCTTTAATCCATTTTGAGTTTATTCTTGTATATGGAGTAGTAAGAACATGGTCCAGTTTTCCCAAAGCCATTTGTTGAGTAGACTGTCTTTGCCACATTGCATATTCTTGCTTCCTTTGTTATAGATTAAATGACCATATAGGTGTGGGTTTATTTCTGGGCTCTCTGTTCTGTTCTATTGAGCTATGTGTCTGTTTTTATGCCAGTACCATGCTGTTTTGATTTCTCTGGTCTTTATAGTATACTTTGATATCAGGTAATGTGATATCTCCAATATTGCTCTCCTTTCTCTCACTTATATGTGGAATCTAAAGAACAAAATAAACAGAAAAACGAACCAGAAACTGACTCACAGATACAGAGAACAAACTGATTGGTAGTTACAAAATAGTTATGGGCATGTAAAGTACAGGGACTATAGTCAATAATATGCTAGGGAATATAGTCAATAATATGGTAATAACTATGTGTAGTGCCAGGTGGGTACCTGACTAATCAGGGGAATCACTGCATAAATTATATAAATGTCTAACCACTATGCTGTACACCTGAAACTAATATAATGTTGAGTGTCAACTATAATTGAAAAATTAAAAAAATAAATTAAAAAAATAAAATAAAATACAGTGTAAAAAAAAGCAATTTTCTGAGATCAAGGACATTATGATATCCTTCAATTGTACTGACATAATAACCCTTTCAGGAGCAGGAAATGATTTGACATAATTTATTAGTGAACTGATATTCTATTTTTTCCGGTTAAAAAGAATTTCTCTTGATAGAGAGGATGGAAGTGGGGGAGGGTAAAAGGGGAAGGACTGATTGTCGATTGTCAGTGTGATATTGGATCATTAGTTAATTAAATGGATTAAATTACTGATTAAATCAAGAGTTATTTATACTTTAAAAATTCTGTTAAAATAATATAATAAATACTTTTTTTTCCCTTTAGTATTTAAAGTTTTTACTGTGGTGCTCCCAGGATCACTGTTGACTTTTTCTTAGTGTCTACAGCCTCAGTTGTGCTGATATCAAGACCATGGGGCCAGATTTCATTAGTTGTCTTGCAGTTTTTGAACGTGTTGGGTAAGGAGGATCTTGGTCTTCATGTTCTATAACCTCTGCACTTAAAATGTTTCTACATTTGCATATATCTTAGTCCTTTCTATTTCTGACTGACATTTTGTTGTTTATATCCCTTAGAAAAGGATCAAAACTGTCTTTGATGTTGAACTTCTCTGGAACTGATATTCTGGGTTGAGTTCTATACATTCCGGTTTGAAAGATGGTACAGTGTATTCTTTTTTGTGAAAAAGCCACTGATTTTCCTTTTGCATTTGTGTTTAGCTGTCCATAGGCCTTATCTTGCATTAACCCATCTACACAGTTAGGGACTGTTACATTTTCATTCATTGTGCTAAAGGAACAATGGGAACGCTCTGATGCAGATGAGTCTGTTTTTAAAACGCTTGGATATCTATCTTTTAATTTTACTTCTGGTTGAAAGGGTGCCTTGTTCATTGTTCTGTCTGTTGTGGCTTCTGATTGGCATTCCTCTAAAGGTCGTATTTGGTCTCTTCTGTTATTATCAGACTAGGAATAGTGGGCAATGGAGTATCTGTTTGTTTTGTTGAATCATCACTTTTAGGAGCAACCAGTATTTATATTGTCATGATTCGACTGGTTCAAAGTTGGTAGAATTTGGCCTTTCTTATCATCATTATCCATCATGGCTTTCTTATCATCACTTGGAATAATTTCAGCTTCCTCCTTTATGAGAGAGATATCTGATGTTACAATATCTTCAGGCTTCTCTTCAAACTGGCTTTCAAGTACCTCATTGGTATAACTTCCCTGAGGTTGATTATGTTCCAATTTTGGATTAAGAATTCCTTCTAAATATGCAGCTTTTTCTCTCCATGTACTCAGATCTCTATATTCCTTTTTCATTTTTACCAGCCTTTCCTGAGGTTGTTGCTGAAGTTTTGTAAACCGTGCTACAGGAGACTGGTTGGACTGGGGTCCTGAAGTTGGCACCTCCACAGTGACATGCAGGTCTGGGGATAAGAATGCTTAGGTATTCTATTGGCTGTGGTGTAATAACATTTGTCACAAGGTCTGTTCTTTCTGGAGGTGGTGCAACATTCATAAATATGGTCAGCTTATTAATTTTCTGAAGAGGTTTTAACTGATGTGCCATCCATAACCAAAGTTTCCATAGGAGAACATAAATTTCACCTCCACCCTCTTGATACACTGAATTACTTCATAAAGGTGTACCTGAACACCCCCTAACAAGAGAGGCTATTTTTCTTTATTGTCATTTTGCATTAGTTCCAAGTAAATATTATTTCTTCAGCATCTTGATGCCTGGGAAGCCACCAAAGGAATCACTTGCTTTGAGCTCCAGTGCTGGGGCAGCAGCTGGAAAGGTGGCTGGGACATATATGGTGGGGAACTGAATTGTCTGGCTTGGGATGGGGTGTGTGTATGTGTGTGTGTGTGTGTGTGTGTGTGTGGAGAGGTGGCTTTCTCCTGGACAGAGGAGCTGGTGGAGGCTATTGTTTCTTTGTTGAACCCTCCCCCTTCTCAGACATGCACAATAAATACCTTTTTTATGGGGGTTACATACTATATCTTATTTGTATCATCTACATCTTCTATAATGCTTAAAATTTAAAAATATCATTTCTTCAGGGCATAGCTGATGAATGGTCATTTACCCTTAAATATTTCTTTTCTATTTGAGAGTATTAACATTTACTAGGCCAAATGAGAAACTGAGTTATATATATATATATATATATATATATAAATATATATATATATGATATATATAATATATCATATATATTATATATACAATAATCTGAGTTACTCTTTTCTTTTCTTTCCTACACCATCTAGATTAAATATGTAACCAAGTGTTATTTTGTCACAATGTCATTGCCTAATTTTAGGGTCCCATGAACTATCTATGAACTTGAACAGTCGTATTGGTCTTTTTAAATACAGTATTAACCCCCCTGCAATAAATTTATTTGTTCATTCATATTTTAATCCTGCAAATAATCACTAAATGGCTTCTAAACCGAGCACTATATTGGGCTCTGGTATGTAATAAGTAACAAAGTAGACATGATCACTGAGTTACATGGGCTTATAATTTAATGGGAAGATGGGTATAAACCTATATATGATTACGAATTATAATCAATGCTATGAAGAAAAAGAAAAGAGAGGTATGAGAGAGAATGACTCTGTAGCCAAATTGATCTTTCTTAAGAGCCAATCTGATCAGTCCTAGAATCTTTCATTTACTCCCAGTTGCCTGCAGGATTACATCTATGTTCCTTAAAGGGGCCCACAGGGAACCAGTTTGTACCCTAATGTCCACCACAATGCCAAACTCATCGAGGTTCAGTTAGTTGAATGAATGAACGAATGAATAATGAAACTTAAAAATGGTTTTAAGACAACCCTACATTTACTTGTATTAATAAAGTTTGTTAGTTTTGAAACAGATTGCCAAATGCTTCATTGAGAGAAAAATGTGCTTTCATCAGTTTTTGAGCTCAGAATGCATTTAGAACTACTTTTTTTGTCCTTGAAAACACTGCTAGAATTTTAACTGAAATATAAGAAATGTGCTATTACTATAATGTGTAAAACATTGCTTTTTTTGTGTGGCAGGAGAAGTCTGTACTAAGGGTAGTGAAAAACAGATTGACATTTGGTCATTATTTCTTATCAAGGGTGTTTTACTTGTAATGCTATTTGACAGCTATATTCTAGGTCTGACAGCATTGAACCAGCGTAATTCCCACTGAACTGCTCTAAATAGGCAGTATTGCAATCAGTTTAACAACCCCTGGAGGCAATAAAATCTCTCCTTTGAACGAATACTCAAGGGAAAGAAATCTAAGATTTATAAAGGGCAGCAAGTATTCAAGAAAGGGGCAAAGTTTATGTGTGAGCCTATAATTGATGTTTCCTTTGTTGGAAAAGAAAGCTTGAGGATGCTTTAAGAATTAATCTTTAACAAGTTCTAATCTGCACTAACACGTGTGTTCAGATGAGTGAAAGAGATGGTACTGAGAGTTAAGTTGCTTCTAGCCAACTAAGAAAATTTGGAGGAGTTATCAAAGTAGAAGAAGGACACTTTAAAATTAAACCAGAAGTCTTTAGCCGTGTCTCTTTGATGTTTAGGCCAGAGGGTCACCATCACTACAGAGAGCGTTGATTAGCCTTTATCATTGGTTCACAGCTTGTACGTGCTTAATACGTAGGTACCTATAGGAAGGAAATTTCAGTCAAATATAGTCTCATCCTCATTCCAAATGAACTTGGCAGCTCTGCTTCTGTTGGCAGCAATTTAGTTAAACACACATTAAAGCAGGGTCTAAATTAAGACAGCCTTAGCTTTAATTCTCTGCTCCTATCACTGTTAGCTGTGTATCCATGGGGGTATTATACCCTTATTCACAGTTTTCTCATCTGTAAAATGGGGCTGATAGTTCTTACTAAATGGGGGGGCGGGCGGGGTTTGAAAGTGTGTAGATTAAGAAGAGAGCCAAATTCAGTGTGGGCTCTGAGTAATAGCTGACTTAATTGAAGTCTTACTATGTTCTAAGCAACTATGAGCTTCAAGCTGCTTGGTCCTCTTGGCTACCATATGAGGTATACAATAGTTTTATAGAGAGGGTGCTTCAAGGGTGGGGGACATTAGGAAGAACAGATTGGGCTATATAATCAACTCGTTACTTCTTTACGTTGGACCCAGTTGCTGGGGAAGTAGCTTTGTCCCTGTCCATAGACTCCAAGGAGCTTGGTCCTGAAACTTTGGAATTCCTCAGTCCATGTGGCTAGAGTGGAGTGGGGGCAGGCATACCATCAAAATTGCAGTGACACCTCTCTCTACCTCTTCATTTTTCACATATGATTGTGTATATGTGTGTGTCTAAGCTTAATACTGATTCCTCCAGCCCTAATTTTTCTTACCTCACCATTTACATCCCTGTTGTTGGCGGCAACTTCTGTGGCACTAGCAGGACTAGGCAAAGGGATAAACTTCCTATTCTTGCTTTCTATAAACTCTTCCTTCTGCCAAGGACTCTCATCCTTCATCATCTATTTAACTTATTGAATTCTATTCATCTTTTGGGTCTCAGCTTAAATATTATGTCTCCCGCAAGCCTTCCTTGACTCCTCAAGACTCGAGAGGCCTCCTGTGTGCTCTTACAATACCCTGATGCCCCTCCATAGCCTATTTCTGCACTGTCATGGTGATGAGCATTTCCCCTGTTCAATAGTCTCTGTTTCTTCTGAGTATAGGAGAGAATTGCACCTTCTCACCTTCTTGAAATTGGTGTGGACGTGTGGTTTGATTTGGCCGATGATTTGTAAGCAGATTGATGTAGGTTACTCTGTACCCGAGTCCCTTCCTCTTTTCCTCTGCCAATTCTGAAAGCATGTGTTGATAATGGAAATGCAATGGTGAATCATCATATGGAGGGCAGCTGTCATGGAGAGTAGCCAAGACACACAATAGGCACTGTTGTGTGGGATAAATACATTTGTTGCCTTTTAGCCACTGAGATTTTGGGGGTTGCTCGTTACTGCAATGTATCTTGACTGATACAGTCATTACTAGGCCATCATTCTGCTTCCTCGCCTGTCTATTGGTCTTACTGAGGGATGTAATTGTCTTGTTCATCATCCTATCCCCAGAGCCTTGTTACAGGACTGCCTGACATGTGGTAGGCAACTAATAAATCATTCATGGAATGAAATAATGATTCTATATCAAGGAAGGGTCTATCTGAAGATTTAATTTCCACAGTAGCCAAACCCTTGGCATGGTTGTGATATGAGGAAAAGTGATAAAGGAATATTATTTGAGAGGAAAAATAATGATCATAGTTCCATATCTTACGCTTTATAAAATATTTTTTCAGAAAAAAAGAAAATGTTTTATTTAAGAGAGCTATGCATAAAAAGAAATAAAATTAATACTTCTCTCTAATATTTTAGATATTAACCTCTTATCAGAAATATCATTTTTAAATATCTTCTTCCATTTGGTTGGTTGCCAGATACTTCTCTTAACTTATGGATAAATAACAACAGCGAAATATGCTAGGAATTGGAGAAAGAGGCCTATCACATAAGGTCACATTGAAACAATTTTTACTAGATATTCATTCATTCATTCATTCATTTATTCATTCACTGACATTGCATGCTAACTGACCTTGTGTGTACTGTGGTGGGTGGAAGAACGCGATCTGACACCTCTCTCCTTGAAGAGATCACAGTCAAGTACGGGATAAACAGAGACCAAGCTAAGTAGAACACAATGAAATAAGTGCAATAATAGAAATGCTCTTGGGAAAGAGCATAGAAGCAGCCCAGGTTCCTTCTGAGTTGGAGGATGATGAACTTACAGAAGTCATATTTTAATTGGGACTGCCCACTGTTATAAACTCACCTTTCATCTCTAGTGACCATCCTCTGTGTTCGTCTTTAGCCATGATCATTGCCATATTCTGGGCTTAGTCAGCATCCAGAACTGTAGCAACTCTGATACAATAAAATCCACGATCCCACTCTCTGACCAAACCCACCAGTCTTCTCACCAATAAGCAAGCTGGGCTTGCTTATTCAGTTATGACCAGTTACAGCTGTTCCTTCAAGCTTATCAAGACTTTCACACTCAGATTCCTCTTATTTGAACTTCTATTTTTTTCGCAGTGTAGACCTCTGTGGACTAACACTTTGGCTACTCTGTTGTTTTTATCCCTAACTCCTTTACATTTTTATCATCTTTTCCTGGGTTCTATAAAGCCCACGTGGAAAATTCCACCTTGAATCAAACCACTTGTGGCCTTCTCCATGGTTATATTTACTGCTAGAGAAAATCATAGGCCGATTTGGGCCATTTAAAAAGCATCATTTCCAACTTTATCTAGGACTTCAACATTTCTTAGTTATCCATTTGTTTCCCTACTTAATCTTCTTTCCAATCCTCCACGATAACTATTTCAAGCCCCCGCCTCGATCCTGATATTCTCGGACCTACCACCTTCTACCACTTGTTCAGCAGATGGCCTTGCCTGTTACTTTTCAGAGAAAATATAAACCATCACACAGGTACTTCTTTAACTTCGTGCAACAAAACATAAAAAAATTGCTGACAGCTTCAGCCTTCCTTTTCTCCTTCTAGTTTGTTAACATGAAAGAGTTGGGATCCTAGGTTAATAACTTGGGTGTGGATTGAAATACCA
>NW_017731711.1:874456-887057 GCF_001890085.2 Hipposideros armiger
CAAAGCCTTTTGTAGATTCCTCTTTTTCTTCCTGTACCAGAGCATCTTGTTTCTTCTTACTTTGTATAACTCTTTCATGCTTTTAAGTATGATTCTCATGACAATGGCTGCATCCAAATCTATATTCATGCAAAATCAATCTCTTGAGCTCCAGATCCTTTTATCCAGTTGCCTAGTGGAAGCTCTCCCTCTATATCCAGAGGCACTTAGGCTCATTACATTTAAAACAGAGTTTATTTTCATTTCTCCCAAATATGCTTTCTTTTTAATGTTTCTTATACCAAGAAAAGGCACCACTATCAAATCAAAATCCTAGTAGACATCTGACTCTCTTTTATGTCCTTGTCATCCCCTCCCACTTTCTTTTCCTGGTGAATTCCAGGTCTTGACTTAGATTTCCCCTTCTCCAGGAAGATATAGGTGTTCTTCCCTTATGTCCTCATTGTGTCATGTACATCCTCTATTTTAGCACTTCTTACTTTATTTTGTAATTACCTTTCTACTAAACTGTAAAGTGTATGTTGATAGTCAGGGACTGTGTGTTACGTCTCCAGGGCTTGGAACATAGTGAGTGTTGAAAAAATATTAGTACAATGTATAAATAGTTATAATTGCTAATTTTGGTATATGACTTGAAGGCATTTCTACATTTATTATCTAATATAATCTTCATATACAGCCATAAGAGGTATTAGTGTCTCTATTTTACTGATGAAGAAAAATGGGGCTTAGGGAGTTTAAGTGCCCTCACCCAAGATCATCTACCTATAAGTGGCAGAGTAAGACTCTCACCTTTCTGGTATTTATCTCATAGCACTTTGTCTCTTACAGGTCAGGAGACGGGACTTGGGCTAACACTGGCTTGAGAAGCCAGGTCCCCATGTAGAATGCTCGATGCTTTCTGATTTTAATCATATTGGTTTTGTATCATTCCAAGCTCTCTAGGAAATTCCTAGTGTAATGGTTTAGAAAACAACAACAAAAAGGGAATGTTGGAGTCAGGCTACATGTATTAGAACCCTGGCTGCTACCTCTTGTGAGCTTGGGGAAGTTTCATAACCTCCTATGCTCAGTTTGCTCAAAGGCAAAATGGGAACAGTAGTGCAGGAAGTCCTCACTTAACATCGCCAATAGGTTCTGCAACATTAAGCAAAATGATGTATCACAAAACCAATTTTACTGTAGACTAACTGATATAAACAAGGTTTAAGTTCCTATGGCATCTCATCAATGTTATAACAAAATGACTTTGAATGAAACAATGTTGTTCGAGGACCTGTTGTACCTGTCTCACCGGTGCTTTCAAACAGCGCCCTTAACATAGAGCCTGGCCCAGATTTGCTCATCAGTCAGTGGTAGTTATTATTATTCTCATGATCATCACCCCTGTATTATCAGTCAGTACACTGCTGTGCAGGCAACATGGCAGACACAGAGGGTCCTGTCTTCTGGGGAAAGTAGAGAATGTCACCTTGGCAGCTCCTATTGTCAGTTAACTTGTGCACACTGGTCTTGAATTCCAGACCATTCAGTCTCCCTCATACATGATGACACTCAGAGGAAGAATCCCACGTTGGAGAAGGAATTCCAACTTACAGGCATCAGACAGGATTGCTGTGGCTCTAAGGGGGCCAGTCTGGGTAGGACGGGAGCCTGTGGGCAAGTTCCTGTTCAGAATCTGGAGATTTGCCAATTTGGGGGACAGTTGGAGGAAGCTGTATTGAGCGTAAAGGAAAAACCAAAGATAAGGTTGTCCAGTAAGAAAGGAGAAGTGAGACCTGAATAAAGTCAGAAAAAAGTCTAAAATAGCTAATAATTATTGACTGGTTAGTATGTGTCAGGTACTCATAAGTATTAACTTACTTAATTCTTATAACAATCCAATGGATTGTGATTTTATCCCTGTTTTAAAGTTGAGGAAGCTGAGGCTCAGATAGGCTAAGTAACTTGCCCAGGGTCTCACAGATGAAACCGACAAGCGATCACATCTGGAGTTTAGAACAGGGTAACAAAGGGTGTTTGATGATGGTGTTCTGATGAACAGCCCTGAGCAGGATGCTTTTGTGTCCTTGGGTTTTACTGACTGATTTTATGTACGTGGTCCTACTCCAGTGGTCCCTTAAAGGAGCTGACAAACTTGGCTACACATCACATTCCCTTGGGAGCTTATTAAATGTATAAATTCCCGGGTGGCACTCCCAGAGGCTCTGACTCAGGAAATCTCAGGTAGGTCCAACAAATCCACATTTTTAAGACTCACCTTAAAATTCTGAAGCACCTGGTTCCCGGACAAATATTAGAAGCCACCAGCAGCTGGAGGCAGTATGTGGGCTTCACGTAGGCATTTACTCCCACAAGTTATCCATGGCGGCCCTAGCTACAGAATCTATTGATTACCCAGTTCTGGCTGGGAAAGGTTTGGGACCATACCAAGACATTCCCTTGGCTTCCCAAATCCCAAGCTTCAAAATAAAACCTGCTCAGGTAGAATGCAACGTGGCAGTATTTTGGGTGATGAAGGGTATTCCTGTTAACTTACCTTTATTCTCCATCCATAGAATGCTGCTGGTTTGTTAGGTTAACTTAAAATCCTGAATATTTGGTTTGAGTTTCTCAGCAATCATTTGTGTTCCACAAGAGTAAAGAAACAATAAGCATTTTGACTGCAGCGAGCTAAATCATCCTGAGGGAGCACTTTACATCATTAGAATGTAATGAAATAAGTTGTCACCAGCAGCTGCCAACAATATTTCTGGTGACTGAGAAGAAGGCTATGTGTAGCAGACCTTTTCTGAGTTATATTTATTTTTGTTCATGGAAAGAGGCTGGGTGTGCTGGCAGACTGCTTTTCTTTCTGATTTCATGTAGTTTTAATAATGGTTTGTTTGGGTAAGTATGGACAAATCTAGTAAAGGACTTGATGAAATGCTCAATGTCAAAGCAATAATTTAATGCTTCACTAGGAGGCTTGAAGAGTCAGATCTCGTCAAAGATGAAGTGTGTAGCATGCTAAGTGCTATTCATCACCAAACTTGCTTATTCTATTAGGCACAGCAGTAAGAACTCTTGGCTAGGGGAGCCAATGCCCTGGAGTTTTCTGCGCCTACACTGACACCACCCTGGCCCAAGCTAGGACTAGTTCTACTCTATAAACAGCAATAGACTCCTAACTGGACTCCCCCCCTCTCTTCTTGCCCTTCTATACAGAGTTTTCCATTCAGTAGTCAGAATAATTGTCCTATACATAAATCTGATCATGTGTCATTGCTATTTTCCCAGCATTTAGAACAGTTTTTTTGCACATGGTAGATGACAAATAATTATTTGTTAAATGAATGAATAACTGTTACTCTCCTGCTATAACCTTTCAAACCCTCCCCATTGCCTTCAGGGGACAGACCAAACTTCTCAACATGGTTATAAGGCTCTTGCTTACTCACTTCTCCCTTACATACTCTATTATAAACTAATGACCTTCAGCTTTTCCCGTTCGCCATCTCTCTCTCTCATCTCTGAGCCTTCGCACCTGCTGTTCTGTCTACCCAAATATCTTCCCCTTCCTCCTCCCCAGCCCGCTTTGCTTACATGGATTCTATTTAATTTTCATTTTTTAGATTTTGACCTACATGTGACCTCCTCTGACCATCCCAGGATTAAAATGCTTGGACTTCACTGTGACCCTGTAGCTACTGAACTCCCCCACCACAGCTCTTACTCCATGGCGCTGTGATTACTGATTGCTTGTTTCTGTATTCAACTAGGCTGTAAGCTCCTTGGGTGCAGAGATGATAGCTATCTTGTTTACCACTGTACAGGTCCTATCAGCTAGCACAGGTCTTGGCACTTAGTATTCAATAGATACTATTGTCTGATGTTGAGTAAATGAATCAGATTGATATGAGCAGCCTGGAGAGCTGAAGACATAACCTTGATTTTCCCCCTTGGCTTTATTTGGGAAGAAGGTCCTACAAGTATGTTCATAGACTCTCACAATGGGTAAACTCTTTGGTTCAACTCCTGCACTTGACAACTGTGCTGTCACCACTCTGGCCCAAGTTGCTGTAAATCCGCACCTGGATACCAGCAATAGACTCCTTAGTAATGTCCCTCTCTCTCTTCTTGTCTTTCTATACACAGTTCTCCTTTCAATGGCCAGAGAAGTTGAACCTAGAATGTTTAAATAACTTGTTCAAGGCCTTATGATGGTTCAGTAGCAAAACCAGAATATGTATCATTCTTAAGGGACTATTTTTTTCCTTCTAGCAGCTCAATAGCCCCAAACCCCCCCTGATTAAATCCAATTTGATTCTAATTCATATTTAAGTTTCTTAACAAAGCAATGTGATCCTAATTTCAGCTGTGCTTTTCCTTGAGGTCTTTGTACAAGTCCTAGAGCTCATACCGTTGCTTTTAATTCTGGGGACATCTGCTTTTCTTAATAAGCAACATCCTGCCCCTTACCCAGCAATTGTTTTTATTTAGAGAAGAGATTTCACTGACAGGAAAATATGTAATAAACCTTAAATCTGCAGAATACTTAGGCTTAATGCCTCAAAAATTTCTGTATTCTCAATGAGTGTATCTTTTTTAATGAACTCAGTCTATGAAAACACAGTGGGAAGGGAAGGGAACTGAAGATTGTTCAATCCCAGAAGTCTGTGCTATCTCCATAATTTGTTCTTAGCAGATGTGTTCATTATTAATTCCCTGATATTGTTAGCTTGTTCTGCAGAACACTCAGGGACCACAGCGGCAAAACTTTTCTCTTCCTTCCTTCCTTC
The DNA here is from genome assembly GCF_001890085.2 of Hipposideros armiger. NCBI lineage: Eukaryota > Metazoa > Chordata > Mammalia > Chiroptera > Hipposideridae > Hipposideros > Hipposideros armiger. The sequence goes on from NW_017731711.1 coordinate 879,238, forward strand.
CTTCCTTCCTTCCTTCCTTCCTTCCTTCCTTCCTCCCTCCCTCCCTCCCTCCCTCCCTCCCTTCCTTCCTTCCTTCCTTCCTTCCATTTTAAGGTGCCCATTTGCTTAGATACTCCATGCAACAGCCATCTTGTTTTCGTTTCATGTTCCCCTCCACCCCAACCTGTTGTAGCCGTGATAAGGCACATTATAAAACAGAGCAGATAGTTTTGCAGTTTTATACCCCCCACCCCGTTTTCCTTCTACCAGAGGTAGCAACTCCCAGGGGGTTGCCATGTGGCCCTAGGTGCACACCCCCATAAGTAAGTATTCTTCGAAGAAAGTGCACAGTTATTTCTAGGGTTGCGGTCCTGCAGGCAGCCCCCTGGACATGGATTTTGGCAGGGCTGAGGTTGGGAGGACAGAGAAGGAGAGGGCTTTAGAGGCCAAGCAGCTGGGGTTATCGCCAAGTAGTAGGTGACACATCTCTGGAGAATCTAACTGAAAAGCCTTGTATCTAGCTGCCTAAGCATACAAGTCTCAAGGCTTCTTCCCTAGCACACTCCCTCCTCAGGCCATAGCCTTTTTTTTCTTTTATTTTAAATTTTGAAATAATTTCAGATTTATAGAAAATAGTAAAAACAATATATTCTTATATATCCTTCACCTGGATTCCCTAAATGTTAACATTTTTACCATGTATGTTTTATCCTTCTGTCTTCAGGCACTACACACACACACACACACACACACATACACTCACACACTGTTTTTTCTGAATTATTTGAGGGTAAGTCACAGACATGGAACTTTACTCCTAAGTATTTCAGTGTGTATTTCCTAAAAATGATGACACTATCTTACTTAACTACAGTTAATGATCAAAATCAGGAAACTAACAGAGATACAATATTGATTATTATCTAATCTATAAATCCTATGTAGATTTTGACAATTATTCTATTAACGTTCTTATGGCAAAAGAAAAACATAATCTGGTTCAATATCCAATCAAGGATTATGCTTTGCATTTAGCTGTCATGCCTTTTTAGTTTTCTTTAATATGGAACAGTTTTTCTTTGTCTGTCATGACCTTGACATTTTTGACGAGTACATGCTACTCATTTTTTAGAAAGTCCCTCAGTTTGAATTTGTTTGGTGTTTCCTCATGATTAGATTCCAGTTGTACATTTTTGGCAGAAAAACCACAGAAGTGATGCTGTGTTCCCCTCAGAGCATCACATTGGGAGGTTCACGATGTCAACACTTCTCATTAGTGGTGATGTCAACTTTGATCATGTGGCCAATATGGTATTGGCTAGTTTTCTCCACTATAAGGTTACTATTTTTCCTTTGATGATGAATAAATATCTTGTGGGGAGATACTTTGAGACTATAAAAATATCTTATTTCTCATTAAGGCATAACCCACTAATTTTAGCTCCATTAATGATTCTTGCCTGAGACAATTATTACTATGGAAGTTGTCAAATGGTGATTTTGAATTTAATGATTCCTTTTACCTTTATTAGTTGACATTTCACTTTAAGGAAGTGATGTGTCACTTTCATTGATTCATTTGTTTGTTTATATTCGTATGGTCTCACAGACTCCATTTTCTACGAGTTGTAATTTCTTACTGTAATTATTTATTTTGATGCTCAAATTGACCCAGATATAGCCAGCAGGGAGCCCGTTGAAGCTGGCTTCTGTGTCTTTCTGACATGTCCCCAACAGTCTTTGACTATTTCCTTACTCTATATAGCAAGATGTTCTAGACTCATTTTGTATATATCCTATTTCAACCCTGAAACTAACCATTTCTCCACTCAGTTCTAATTCCTTCTGGTGAGTAATGGCATTTAGAAACCAAGATCTGGGTGCGAGGTGCATTCATCAATACTGAGATACCATTGCTTCTAGCATCCCTCAGCAGATATAGCTAGAGAACACACATACTCACATACATCTATATAATTCCTATATCTGTCAACAGACCTTAGTTTTTGCTTATTCAGCTCACAGGGCAATGGGAAAGGACTTATTATTTTGTGCTTTGATAACACTTCAAAAATTTCCTAGGATTCATATTTTCACCCAGTTGATGACCAACCTTCTCCTCTCCAATTCCTGGATGCATTTCACACATCTATTTTAAATTTGTGAACTCTAGCACAGGTGCTGCATAGAATACCAAATGCAGATCAATACAAGTGGCCAGGAACAATAGAATGAAAGCCTTACTTCTCTCCAATGTTTGCTTATGTAGCACTATGTCTTGCCATGTGAGCTTGTTCTCCCATTGAGGCAGGAGGGGTGGGAAAAGTTCATTTATTAGACATCGGTGATCAACCTTGCTCTGGGAAAAAGAAGCACAGGTATTCTGTTTAGATACATATTATTACACTACTGTGGCCTGAGAATGTTGGCTAATATTAATTGGTATTCCATGCAAAAATGTTTTGTGGTAAAATATTTTTGTGGTAAAAAAAATTTTGTGGTAAAATACTAAATGTAGAGCATTTAGTATGCTAAAATTGGTATTGTGACTTTTTAAGAGAAGGATATTGTACAAGGTTTCCCAAGCTTACTTGTCTGTGGAATCCCTCTTTGTCTAGGTGAATTTGTGTTCCACAAAACCCTCTTTGGGAACTGCTGTTAAACACACATTCACTCATAATTTAATGAGTCATGATATTACAAAAGTCCCAGAAAACATGATTCACTCTGAATCTCTGGGTTCTTCTGAATGAAGTCCTAATGAAGTGGGTTGTATTTTTTGTGGATAAAAGAAGCTATACATGTATAAGCTCCATTTTCTCTCTGCCCAAGAATTCTGTGTCCTTGATTAAATGGAAGGCTTTGCGTGTTCATATTCCTGTATCAGTGAGGTATTGGGGACATTTAAAACTTAGCAAATGTGCTAATCACACTGAGTATTTATTTCTGTTAGATACATCTCTAATATCTCCTGATTCCTTGATGGTTCCTGCCCCAACCTCGACCAAAGCCTGTTGTGATTCCACTCCTGAACTTAATTTAGAACACTTTGGAGAATGCATGTGTAAGACAGAAAGGGGACTCTTACAGAAGTAAACTATGCCACTGCATATTACATTTTCATCTATATTTCTTTTTTAAAAAAAGTTAGTTATCAGAGAAATCAACTTGATTACCGTAAGAAATTCACACTTTTTACATCGATTTTATTTTTCCAGAGAGCCAATCAAATGCAAATTAAACTAAACATTTTTGCAAGTAGATTACATTTTACAAATATTTTAGTATTTTATGCATCTAGAATAATGCAGTTGACTATCAAATCTCCTTATACTGGTGGTTTTCACTGATTGATGCATGTTTACTGTTACTACTAAATACATTCCTCTGCCATTTTTAAGAATCATGAACAAAACATTTGGGGTCCCTGAGGGCCGGCCAAGTGGCGCGATGGTTAAGAACTGGCTTGGGACGCCAGAGGACCCTGGTTCGGATCCCACATATGAGGGCCAGTGACACTGCCCTCTGCAGCTAGGATGCTGAACGACAGCTCGACCTGGAGCTGGGCTGCGTCGGCGAGGCAGAGGCTGCAGCCCCTGCTGCAGTGGGTTGCCATGGGCTGCCGTGTGTGGCCGGCAGCCAGCGTGAGTGGCCAGCAGCCGCAGTGAGCGGCCGTCCAGAAGCCGACGACTGGTCTGCCTCACCTGGGAAGAGCGCAATGATGGTGCCAACTTGGGCCAGTGAAGCGACGTCCTCCACAACTAGACTGAAGAACAAAAACGATAGCAACTTGTCTGTTCCCCTTCCCCCAATTCCCCAGCACTGTTCCCATCCCCACAATTCCCCAATAAAAAAAAAATCTAAAAAAAACCAAAAAAAACACACACACAAAAAAACATTTGGGGTCCCTGAATGGGTTTTAGATCTGTAAATCAATTCCAGGGATCATTTAAAATTACTAATCATAAGCAAATAGATAAGCAAGAATGACTATAAATTGGGTTAATTACTGTAGCTCAAGTTTTAGCTCATAATTTTGACTTTCAAAGGCTACACAAACCAATTTTGTACTTTTAGATTATAATGAGCAGTCTTTATTCTTTAATCAGTTCGCCCCGTATCTAGCTGTCTAATGTAACATTCCTTTGAAGTCTAGAAAGATCTAACATAATTGAAGAAATGTCGAACTACTTGACTCTTTTTTTTAATATAAAGGAATTAAACATTAATCAGGCTTGCGCATCTCAATTAAGCCAATTAAAATTATCACAGAATGCAGTGCATACCGCAATAGGTAGCTTTAATGCTTGAATACATTATCAACTTTTACCTAACGTTCTTATCTCCATTATGTTTGTTCCTCAAAAAGTAAATACAGAGCTGAAGTCCATATTAAAGTCACCAGTTACTACAACCGAGCAAAGCCCTGGTGAAACACTTAAAATGGTGTTTATTCAACTACTGCTGACAGTGCTGGAACTTACCTTCATTCTTTCTGCTAAAAGGGGGGTTCTCTAATTATGGTGATGACTGGTGCCTTCATCCAAATAGCCCATTAACTATTCAATTTGCTTCCCTAACAACTGAGAACCAGTTTTGGTTTTGCAGGCTATGGTATATACACAAAGTCCATATAATTACTAATAATTTGTAACAAGTGTTAATTGATAAACAGCTCCCTCTGGTAGCTTAATTAAAGCTGTAGGAGAGCTAGGCGATTTACAACTGGGATTGATCTCAATTAGTCAACAAAATCTGTGTAGTCTGTTCAAAGGAGAGAAGGAAATTTAGTCTAGTGAGGCTTTGGGGATTTTGTCTTGTCTCCTCTACTTCTTTTTCCTTCAAGAAGAGAAATACAATCAGAAGATTTGTCAGTAGCGATCTCCCGAACTTACATGGTGCATTACTTGTAGGCTCTTCAGCATTTGTTCTTCCATTTGTTTATTCTCTGTCAGGTTCCTGAAAAATATTCAAGCATTTGCTTTTATTATACCCAGTGGTGCACAATTGCTGAATACCAACCCTGAGGGACCTAAAAGTAGAAGGAAAAAACAATTTTTTAAAATGTCAGGGTTTGATCTTGCAGATCTGTTTGCAAACTGGCATTTTGGGGCCATAATTACAAGGAAGCCCAGGAGAGGTGGCATGGGGGATTAAACAGAGACTTGGAGGCCGGGGGATCTTGCAAAGCCAGCTTGGCTGCTTCAGGACTCAACTTATTTTATCATGTGGGCTGATACAGTAAAAACCTCATCTAAGCATTGCTGAAATTGCCCCTATGGAATAGAGGAGGAAAAAAGTGTCATCTGTGCTCAGTGAGATCACAGGCTGGCTGCAAACAGCTGCTGAAACATTAATTAATCTGTTTGCAAATAAATTGTGGATCTGTACTAGCTGAAATGGCTGTTATAAACAAGCTGGGATGCTGTACTTTCCAGATTTGCCTGTATTTTAAGATTTTTTTTCTCATATGTTGTAAAATCACTAGGGCCCAGATACTGTGTGTTTACTTCTGGAAGCTCTGAGCAAGTGTACTGACATGATCTCACAGATACTCAGCTTGGAGGCGAGTCATACCAGTTGTGGTAGTTTTGAAGGCTGTACGATACTGTGTGAAAAGGTCTGTACCTCATTTAAGTCAGATTTGTTAATCAAAGAGAATGAAATATTCTACAGAGCAAATGGATGTGGATTTAGTAATTTTGTAATTTTAAAACATTCAGTGTCACAGTTGCTTAATTTGTTCTAACTAGGCTATGGCAAATTCTAGTTGCCTTGACACTTAGAAGATTAATGTTGGTTCCCAGTGTTTACTCATTTTTTTCAAAAGTGTAGAATATGTAGCTGGAACAGAGAATCTCAGTTTGTTCTGTTAAAATTTGAAGTTCTGAGGCTTCCTGTTCCTTACTGGGTTTTTTTTGTCCTTTGTTCTTGAAGATGATTTTAATTCAGTGAACAGTCATATACTTCATTTGTTCAACCAGTATTCATTGAATGCGTAGTATGAGCCACTGATCTGCTAGGTGCTGGGATGCAGGAGGTGCTGAGACTATAACCCTTGCTCTCAAAAGGCTTATGGCCTACACGGGGGTTGACAAACTTTTTCTGAAAGGGCCAGATAATAAGTACTTTAGGCTTTGGGGGCCTGATGGTCTCTGTGATGACACCAGACTCTGCTGTGTGGTAAAAGCAGTCACATTGTAGCAGTCATAGCCAGTCTGTAGATGAATGGGCACAATGGTGTCCCAACAAAATTTTACTTCCAAAACCCAGTGATGGGCTGGGTTTACTCTTGGGCTGTAAATTGCCCATCCCTGGTCTAGGGTCAAGTAAAAGCCAAACTATAATACAGTCTGACCATAATCATTCAAAATTATAGGGTGCTCTTGGGGCACATTGGGAGGACGCTGTATCCAGGTTTGGTGCTGCTGGTGGTTGTAACTTAGAGTTAGGGTGAACAAAGAATTTAAAGGTACTCTCAGTGAAAACATCTGGATGAGAAGACACGATTTAGATGAAGGAACAAACAAGGTGAGTAGAGTGTCCCAGGCACAGGGGACACGATGGGTTAATGTCAAGGCTGAGGTATAGAGGTATAGCATGGTGTGTGTGGTGGTGTCATTAAGATTGTTATTCCATGTTCTGATTTTCTTCCTCCTTCCAAACACACTGAGGGATCACACTTCTCCATCCTGACCTAAGTGTAAGCATGGCCATGTAACTGGCTTTGGTCAATGAAATGTGAGAAGAAATGGCATGGGTTACCTTTGGGTGGAAGATTTGAGTCAGGGCTCAATTGAATCTCCACGCTCACATCCTTTGCTGTAGGGATCATAGAAGCTCCTGTTGAGATAGAACCTCCATCTGCCTTGGTTCCTGAGAGATAATGATGACAGCACCCCCCCCCCTACAATTTACAATGGACATTTAGTGTGAGATTCTCATAAATTCGTGTTGAGGGAAACTACTGAAACGTTGAGGTTTGTTTTTTATTCCAGCATAGCCTAGTCTGTCCCGGCTGTTGCAGTGTGTTCCTGAGACTGAAGTTGTTCGTGGAAGGCTTTGTCCCAGGTACTGCGGTAGATGCAAGGACTTCAAGGAGTTTACAACCTACTGGCACTCAATTATGACACAAAGCAAGGTGTGGTAAGTGCTTTGAGAGAAGTAAAAAGTGCTGGGGGACAGCAGAAGGAAGAGGGTGCATCCTCAGGACTATCAGGAAAGGTTTCTTTAAAGAGCTGTCATTTGAGTTGAGCTATAAGGAATAATTAGGGTTTCGTCAGGCAATCATATGTGACGAGGTAGAAAAAGCACGAGTGGTAACAAGAGGATGAGACAAGGTACGGAGGCCAAAAAGTGTAACTTAAAATTATGCAGATTGGCAGCAAGACAAGGTCAATCAATGGGGATCCACCCTCACATGCCACGCTAAGGGGTTTGAAGTTTGAGGTATAGTGAGCAGAGCAATTGATATAGGCTCAGATGATTTGACTTCTCGTACACTTTCTACAAGTTACCAGCTGGGAGGAAAAAGGTGTCTCTCTCCACGGGGCTACCGACTGGGCCTGTGTTGAAGTGCTGCGCTCAGGATGGCACAGCCCAGTTCAGATTCCTGATTCTGGCCCTGAAGACAGCAGGTAGAGACTCTGAAGATGTCAGTGGGACAAGCCAGTGGCTGAATTTCAGGAAACCTTATGAGAAAGCTTTGCCTGGGCTTATTAATTCAGTTTTTTTGTTTTTGTTTTTGTTTTTAAAGATTTTTATTGGGGAATTGGGGGAAGGGGAACAGACAAGTTGCTGTCCTTTTGTTCTTCAGTCTAGTTGTGGAGGACGTTGCTTCA
>NW_017731711.1:895482-910059 GCF_001890085.2 Hipposideros armiger
ATCTTAGCTGTAGAGGGCAGTGTCACTGGCCCTCATATGTGGGATCCGAACCGGGGCCCTCTGGCGTCCCAAGCCAGCTCTTAACCAACGTGCCACTTGGCCAGCCCAGTAAGTGTCATTTCTTGATGCCATCATGCTATACCTCAGTTTTCTCATGTGTAGACTATACCTTCCTCATAAGGTTGTTGTGAGGATTACATGTGAGGGCCCTGTAGTTCAGTAGCTTCTTCTGGAACAGGACTCCCTGGAGATGGGTGCAGGTGGGCTGTGGCCATCATGGGATAGAATTTTGGGCCTCAGCTCCTTTCTGCCTGCTCAGAAGCAGTGATCTCTGTGTTGTACTGAACGGAAATCTGTGAGGAAACGAGTATAGTACTATACATGTTGTTTTGGTTTATCACTTTCTAGGTTCAAACAAGCCAGACTCATTTTGTTTTCCTGATGTTTGGTCAGCCAAACCCACTTCTAGTTCCACTGCTGATATCTAAGTGAAGAGAGTCTTACCTCTAATCAGAGGATATTTATATGAGGTGGGAAAAAGAGCACATTGTCAGACCAGAGGAGGCCAGCAGGTCGTAACACATTCTATTCATGTCACTATAGAGATAAGTGTGAAAACAGCCCCTCAATAGGGTACGTGATATAACTTCCTCCGTTATAAACTGTGTTGATAACTATATAGTTCTAAAATCTCCTTCTGATGCCACCACGTCCAAAATGTTTTGGAGAGCAATATTACTAATAATAATCATATTAGAAATAATAGTTACATTTTTGGAAAGTTTTACCATTTACCAAACATTGTGGTAGGCAATTTGCTCCATCTCATTCCAAAGATGGAGTTCTTTTTAATATTGCTATTCTGCAGATGCAAAAATAAACCTTGGGAAAGCGAAATAATTTTCCTGAAGTCCTATGATATGATAAGCAGCTTTCAATTATGGGTGTGTCTGATTCTAAGTCCCCAGTGTTAAATGCCATGCCTAGGCACATTGTTTGCTGGTGCGGATGCAAGAGGGAAAAACCACAGCTTTTTGCTGACTTGATGCAGCAATTCTCTGAAACCTTAAATGGAGACCTAGAAAATAAATTGGTGTCTATCCTGTCATTTCCTAGGGTCATTCATTCATTCATTCATTCATGCAGCACACATTGGCTAAGGCTTTGGTTCACAAGCAAACCCTGTGGTAGGGGCTAGAAAGATACAGCTGGTGAAGTCTTGGTTCTTGCCTAATTAACACAATCAAAGTGCATGCTTGGTTAACATGGCATGATATGGTTGTGAACAGAGTTAAAAAGCTGGTATTTTGCTAAAGAAGAGGATATGGGTTGGGTTCTGTAGGGGGCACTTTCCCCCCTTTCAGTCCTGATCTTTATGTTTTTCAAGACAAATATTCAGGTATTACCTTTGGGGAAAGAAAACATTGGGAGGATCTCAAAAATGTACTTTAAGGAAGGTCTTCTTCCAGGTTTGCAGGGGTGAGTTCTAGAAATGACATTCATCTGACTCAAAATAAATACTCGTTAAATAATTTCAAAATAAGCCATAGGGAGGCTCTCTTAAATGCAGGGTTAACGGAAGCCACCCAAATTTGCAGCTGGCACTCTCTCCTCCCCCACCCCCACTCCCCAAACATGAGTGTGTTTTAATGAAAGAGGAAGACTAAATGTTTTCCCTGCATTTTAAGGCATCGAACTCTCCTAGAGCGAGTTCTGCCTCACAGCCAGAGCTGGCCCCTTCCTCACCCTGCCCCTTTCATCTCCCTTTGTTCCGTGTCTATGCCGAGGCTGAGATTTCCCCACCTCTCTCTGTCTTACTGTGGCTCTGAAAGATGATTGCCTTGTGGTGAAGCCCTTTCCCCTTCTTCTGTACCCAAGCTCCGTGTTCAATGAACATCAAAAAGCCTTATCATACCCTGATGGTTTAAATCTTTAAACAGAGCGTAACAGCCGGAGTACATCCAGACCGCTCACATCCTAGAGCCTTGTCACTATGTGTTCCTGCAACAATTACCAGGAGAGGGAGGCTGTGGAGTGAATCAAGTAGCGAGTGTTGTCTCCCTGGACTCCATGCTGATGCTCTGATCAGGACTTCAGCAAAATTCTGTTTGAAATGAGAATAGACTAATTTTCATCTGACTCTTCTCAGAGGAATCCCATGTGGTCCAACACGCCAAGGGTCATCATTAGAAAACCGCCTTCAAAAGAGCTGAGGCTTCTTGTGGAAAAGCTCTCTCCCTTTGTTAAATTTATAAACATTTATGTAAAAATGTATACATTAATTGTTCAGGCTCTTCTCCGCCTGGAAAGCTATGCCCAGGAATGTACTTGGGGGAAATAAACTCATAAAAATACCCCAAGTCAGGATGAAAATGGCCTCGTTTTGACTGAAAATTCAGAAGAATTCAGTGATCAAAGGCAATTCTTACTCCCAGCTGTTCAAAGGGACTTATATTAAAAAAAAAATCAGATGTGACCAAGAATAGAAAAGAACTCATTAAGAACTTAATGAGACAGTGACAGGTGAATTTATCTGTTGCTTAAACACTGTACAATTAAACATTATTTTTCCTTCCATAATAGTTGCTCGTTTGTTTTCCTGGATTCAATTTTGATTTTCTGTAAATCATGAAATGCAGAAAAGTTCATCAAAGGGGGAACATTTTTCAGCCCCAAGTCGCTGGGCATTGATGTAATTAAGATGTCATCTTCCCCACTTGGCTCTCACTTCCGTGGGAGATGTCTGCAAGCACACCCAGGGAAACAAATAAGTAAAATTCTTCTCCTTTACCCTCTTCATTGGTTTTCTTGGGAGAGGGAACCCATAAAAGTGAGCAAGAACGCCAGAAAAGACATGATTTGGGGAAGTTTAACAATAAGCCTCATAACCCAAAAGAGGAGGTAAGTTTTTGGTGTCCTTAGAGACATAAACATAAGGAACCCTAAAGAGGTATGACTGGGTACATTTTTATGGCTTTTGTTTTGCCACTCTGGTGTTTATAAAATATCAAAACAAAGCAAAAGAAATCTCTCTCTCCTTCTCTCTCTCTCTCTCTCTCTCTCTCTCTCTCTCTCTCTCTCTCTCTCTCTCTCTCATTCTCCTAAGCAGCTTAAATCCCTTTCACTTTCCCCAGGCAAGACTGGAATCTCTTGCATGTTTCCAGGCTCTGACCTTCCTGATGTTGGTCTCCCAACACTAGTAGCCAGTTTTTTTATTCTTTAAGTGCTAGAGGAGTCATGAAAAATTCAGACACTGGGTTTCCCTGAGACCAATCTGGTGGCTTTTTCTTTGTGCTAACTGCTGCTTTCTATGCATCATTCAAAAGGTACATACCAAGTTGTCAGCCCCTGAACTGCTACTTGGTGTTAAACATGAATATTTGTAGCTTAGCAAGGGACTAAATTTAAAAAAATTTAATATTTGACAAGCCCAAAGAAAGGCATAACAGGTCCAGAAATATCCATTCGAAAGGATTTTTTTCTTTGTAAAACGTCAAAACTTTTTGTACAACGGGGGTGGTTCTGAGCCACAAAAGGTTTGCTTTGAGAAAGCACTGATTAGGACACGTCTTTGAGGATCATTGATTATGATTATATCATCGCAAGTATGGCAGCAAAGTTGTTTTTTCTTTATGTTGATGTGGGAGGAATATTCATTCCACGCATGTGCCATTAATCTTATATGACCAGGAAGCCAAGCGGGATAATATAAGACTTATTCCAGTTGCACATCAACTATACCTACAATGGCAAAATTGCCTTTTCTCACATTTCTTAATTAGAATTAAAATCAGCTTAGAACTAATAGAATCTCTTATTAGTCACAAAAAGAATGGCTGCCTCTCCAGTTCAAGTGGCATATCTGCATAACTTATAGCCTTAAGAGCTTATAGTCGCTGGTACTCTTGGCTGACTGCCTTTAACTCTCCCATATTAATGAGTTGTTCTAAATTTAGTCTGCTGTGACAAACTAATATTAATACAGTATTTCATGGCCCAGAGCATTGTTAATACATAGGAATGAAACCCAGAGTCAAAGGAAGGGGGCGAGGGAGCGAGATTACTTTGTGTGATTGTCAAGATATAAGATAATCCAAGTATGTAGATATTAAGACTTAAATATAATACACTGCTTATGGATTTATATTATGTGAAACATTTTCTATTATTTTAAATCCTCATGGTATTAGTTTCCTATTTTCAGGGGTTTATAACTTGGCTGTACAAATTCACTCTGGGCTGAAACTTGGAATGCCCTGTCTTAACCTGGGGACACTTTATTTATTTATTTATTTTATTTAACCAAATTAAAAGTCAGGTTGGCCATTTTTAACCCAGGCCAGTGGCAAAGGAGGAGCACAGGTGTGGAATACAATTTTGTATACAGAGCTCCAGCTTGTTTCAAAAAGTGAGCACCAAGGAAAGAAAATGATACATGACCCATTGGGGTAATTTTATTGAAGAAAAGGGAAAAAAAAAGAACTACAAAGGCGGTCAAATATAATGAAGAGATTTGTTTCCTTAAATGTAGATTGTGCCTTTTAAGGTTACACCTTGAATAGCAGCCTACATATGGCGATTGGTTTGGGGGGCCAGTCATGAATAAGCAGCAGATTTGTAGAATTTGCAGAGAATGTAGATATGTGTATGTGTGTGCAAATGTAATTTATATTTGTCATTTGTAACTAAGAAATAGAAACACTCAATGTGGGATCAACTTGGTTCTCTAGCAAAATGCAATGCTTGCTTTTTAATGCATTCACAACTTCAGAAGAAGAAAAGCGAGTGTCATAGTTATTATCATAGGCAGCTCCACGCTGCCAGGTGCGTCAATCAGGGAAATTGTGAGGTACACGCAAGTGAGGAAGCGGTGGGGTGGGAGCTCGTGGCAAAAACTGGTTGTGAAACTCGAAATTAAAGTCCTGCAGGACAGAGAAAATAGCCCAATGAAGCAGTGCATTCATCCTAACTAAAAGCACTCATAGCTGACGGCAAAGCCAGCTCTGTGGGTAACTCTCAAGATGTGCGGGTGTCCATTCAGCAGGCATTTTTTTTAAGTCTATTTATATCTTTAAAAGGAGAGCCTGTGTGGGAAATTGTCATTGTATTTCTAGGACATTATATTTTGTAATTTATAGAAAAATGTCATTTAATGGAAATTAAATTTTTTCCCTTTTTTCCTTTTATATATTTAATTCTATTACAGTGAGGTCAGCTGGTAAAATTCTTCTCTTGTCCTCTGTTCATTCTGTCAGGTCAGTGCTGATTAATTCATAGAAAGGACAATCCCTTCCGGTACTGAGCTTCTCAGGGAGGCGCTGGGAAGGGTTTTCTAGCTGAAATTTCAAAAAGAAAGAGCAATTTCTTCATAAGGGAAATGGGAACTGACTGCTCTTCAGAGCAGAAGAAAAACTCAACTGCCCTGATTCAGCAAGAGATTGTCAAAGTCTTCCCAGAGCAGGGAAGTGGCTGAGGTCCCCAATGTAGAGCAGCTGGAACCTGTAGCAGCTGAAAGGTGCTCATATTTTGGGATCCCCAGGACTGGACGATGTATTTCTGGGTGGTAATGCATCCAAAAAAACTGAGAATTATAACAACGTGGCAGAATAATACAGACATTTCAAAAGCAATTTATTCCTCTGTATCAAAACGTTGTCAAATGTACTACTAAACCCAGAAATATCCACTTTGAGGTTTCTAGTTCAAGGAGACAATCGTGTCTTTTTGTAAAAATTCTTAACCTCCTCACAGCCTTCCTGTTAATAGGCTAAAGTAAAGCATAAACCAATAATCAGATGTAAATCAGCAGTAACTATCTGCTAAGGTGAACAACTTCCCTCAGGGCTACTTAGGATAAAATTTCAATCCCTGTCGCCACATGGCGAGCCGTTACCTGGCTTATACTTTGTATATGCTGGGTTTCATCTACTTGAAACGTGCCGCTCATATTGTTTAGATTTAGCTGGTGGTTCTACATAACACATGTTGATGTATTTTTGAGCTAAGATGAATCTTTGCTTTGCAAAACGAGAAAACAGCTTTTGTATTTTATATTACACCTGCTGAGTTTCACAATAAAATTTAAAACCAGGTTAGGAAAAGATACTATTGGATTTCAAAGCTGTGTCACAAATTTGAATTCGGGCTTCATTTAGCAGAGGTTGGTTTTGTATCTTGAATTGGGTGTAGTTTTAAGAAAATCTGGGTTGACTTTTGTATGGTAGCTTCAGGTGAGATAATTTTCTAGAATCACCAAAATGAGGCCATGCTCTGAGGAAGTTTTCTGTCCTAGCTTTTCCTTGGGATGTAATTTTTCTTTTCATGTCTTTGTCTGTTTGTTTGTTTTTTCGGTGTATGTGTGTAGGGGAGTACTCTACATTTACTAGAGCCAGCTGTTATAATGTAGACATCTTTCCACCATTATAGCTAAAATTGAGTAGTCACTTAAAATTTAAACTTATATTTTGAAGAAAAAGTACTGCAATTCACATGGTTCAAAATTTAAAATATGATAGTAAAAAGTCTAACTTTCAGCACTATCCTCTAGGTGCTCATGTCTGCTCTCCTTCCCAGAAGTGACCAGTATTAGCATTTTCCTGTCTCTTTTTTCAGGAATAATCCCATGCCCATGCTGTCTCCCCTTTTATACCAACGGTAGTGTTTGTCACAGTGGCCTGAACTTTGGTTTCTTTTTCTTAATAATTGACCTTGGAGGTTTGCTGTATCAAATCATAAGAGCTTCTTCCTTTTGAGGGGGCAACACTGTTCTATTAAAATCATATCAAAATTAATTTAACTCATTTTCAACAGATGAAAATTTAAGATATTTCTAATATTTTGCAGTGAGAAATACTGTAGCAAGACTGACCTCGTACATATGTCCTTATTACACATATGCAAAAAAATTTGTAGGATAAATTGCAAGAAATGTAATTACTGGTCAAAAGAAATGTACATTTGTAATTTTGATGGATATTGCCAAATTATCTTCCATAGAGGTTGCACCAATGTACACTCCCTCCAGTATTGGATGAGAGTGCCTTTTTCTCCACACCCTGATCATGCATTAAGTGGCTTATCAAACTTAATGATCTTTATTGTCTAATAGGTAGAAAAGGAAGATACTTCAGTATAATTTTTTCTTTTTTCTTTTTTTTTAAAGATTTTTATTGGGGAATTGGGAGGATGGGAACAGTGCTGGGGAATTGGGGGAAGGGGAACAGACAAGTTGCTGTCGTTTTGTTCTTCAGTTTAGTTGTGGAGGACGTTGCTTCANGATCCTAACCCAGGATAATATTCTTCAGGTGTACACTAAGCGATACAGGAAGTCAGAGGGCAGAAACGGGATCTGGGGGAGCTGGAGCTACAACTCCAAGACAGCAAAGGAATTGTCATAGTGCACCTGACCTTGGTTCATAAAGCTGGGAATCAGGCTAGAAATAAAGACCTGAAGTGGTTGCCAGAGACTGGGAGGCAGGGAGGTGGGTGGGTGCGGAAATAGGGAGAGGTTGATAAAAGGGTAGAAACTTCCAGCCATTCGATGAATAAGGTCTGAGGAGCTAATGTGTAACCTGCTAACTGTAGCTGATAACACTTTATTATGTAATTAAAATTTTCTAAGAGGGTAGAACTTAAATTTTCTCACCAAACAACAACAACAACAACAACAAAAAAGATCAATCTGTGAGGTGATGGATGTGTTAATTAAATAGATGGGAGCAGTCCTTTCACAATGTACATGTATGCCTAATCATTATGATGTATACTTGAAATATCTTATATTTGTCAATTATACTTCAATAAAACTGGAAAAAAAGACCTGAAATTCCGATAGATGGAGGTTTTTTTGACATCAGGCTTACGCTTCTATTAGTATTCATTTATGGGCTTGAATTTTTGCAAATTCCTTTAAAAAAAACCTGTTTATAGTTATGTCAATGCCTGATCATAGCTACTATCAATACAATATTATTCCAGGAGTGACGTGTTTTAAATAATTGTATTAATGGCTACTTCAGAGGCAGTGAGGTGTCAGGAGTCAGCCTGGATCTAGGCTGGTTTCCCAAACCTGCCACCTTTAATACCTCTGTACAAGGTAGGGAGGGGGAGAGATTTAATTAGGGCAAGTAAGTGATGCCACTCCCCGTTGCATTTAATTAGTGTATGGTCCCAAATGAGCAGTATTTGGGAGCCCCTCATCTATCTTCCATTCTCTCACACAGACCCGGTGTCCCTATGCTTCTTGTAGTGCGAGCATATTGTTGTGTTGGGTGTGATCCTCATGTTTAAAAGTACATATTTTCCCTACAACATGGCTGCTGAACTCAGCCAACTACTTCATCTGTGCTCAACTGAAATAGCTACAATCTGTTCTCGTGCTGGAAGAAAAACTTGTTCTGTTGAAATTGATGAAAGAAGGGCTGTCAGTCTATGACATAAACCCTTCCCGAGGGATTTTTAAGTGGAATTTGGACTGTGCCGTGTGTCTCCCGTCCTCTTTCAGATATGGACTGCTGGGTCTTCCTCACACTTTGGCAGTACCTTGGGCATATCCCATAGCCTTTTCAGTCAGTCACCTTTGGCTTGAGAGTTGTCTCATTTTAAGGCATTAAAATGGCCAGTCCAGATCTAACTACAACTTCAGTTCCAAACTTCTTCCCTCCACTCCCGACCAAGCTTCAACCCCACCCCCAAAATCTGTAGATTAGCTAGGGAAGATGTGTGATGTTTTATTCTTTCACTGTTGCTCTGCCTTATCTGTCTATTCCTCTTGCCTTTTTCTTTATGTTCCTAGCTCCTCCTGTTCTAGGAAAAGAAGAGCGAAATGA
Source organism: Hipposideros armiger (assembly GCF_001890085.2). Classification (NCBI taxonomy): domain Eukaryota; kingdom Metazoa; phylum Chordata; class Mammalia; order Chiroptera; family Hipposideridae; genus Hipposideros; species Hipposideros armiger. Next base: position 904,311 of record NW_017731711.1, read on the forward strand.
GAGTTAATAGGGCAATGCTGTACTTGATAGGTGGCGATAAAATCTGAAAGTTGGCTCTCTCATTCTGGGAAGTTTTTTGTTTTTTGTTTTTTTGTTTGTTTTTTTTTTGTTTTGAGATTTCTTGTTGGGAGCTCTGGCACTGCACTGGTTCTCAGTGTTGGAGATCCTTTCCCCAGCTGAGCTTTTACTACTCTTCTCTTAGCTCCTGCTTAGATGGTAGACTGCCAACCTCATTCTGCTGGTGTTGTCTTGCCCTGAGGTAGCCTCCTTCAGTGGAGACTTTTCAAGATAGTAGCTAATGAGATGACCCCTTAGTTCCGAGGAAAACTCAACATCCTTGCCCTACCAAGTTCTGGAAGGATAAATCACTCATACTGCTCTCTTTTGTTGTCACCATGGTCTACACAAGTTTTTATCTTCATCCTGGGGACATTGTCAGCCTCTCCCAAGAATTGCTCCAGGCTCAGCTCTGAACCGGGGACACTGGAGGGTCTCTGCAGCTCAGCATCTCTGGGGCTAACATGTCAGTCATCTCTTCTGGAAGACAATACTAGTTTCTGCAAGAGATTTTCTTAAAGCTCGTTTCTTACTTGGCTTAGGAGTGGTCACCTAGGAGGAGAGTTGGGGAAATGCCACAGTATAGATGACACAACTGATGGCTTCTTCAGTGGCTCTCTCAATCTTCATTTCGAATGTCTCGAGCTCTCTTATAAACCTAGATTTGAGTCACAGCACTAGTTTTTCTATCCTGTAGTAAGCCTTTCAAGGATGTATATTGTTTTTGTGTCAGATAAATGGATATTTGTTATTTTCTGTTTTGGGATGCAGTTTAAATTTCAAGACAAGTGGAAAGTCCCTTTCAACATTTTGGGACAATAAGATATGTGATCTTTTTACCTTGCATAGTAATTTTAAGAGCCAAATTCCCACTTACAGAGTTTCACCATATACATAGATGCTTAATACATATTTTTTGAATTGAACTGTGCCCATAACCTTACTTGGAGTCATGCCAAGAGAAATCATGTGGTCTCCAGAGAATCCTTCTTCAATGGTCTAAAATCAGCTCTTAAAATGAGAACTATCTCTTCTACTAGTTTTCAGAAAAGGCCTGCTAGCATAACACTGATCTAAGACCTGTCAACGGTGTCACAAAAAAGGAAAAAAAATCCATAAACTTCACTGGTGAATTAGAAATACTCTCCTAAATAAAACATTGCAAATGAATCTAATGCAACAGGACAAGAATATGATTAAATTGATTCAACTGGAATGCAAGGATAATTTATTATTAGGGAATCTGTTAATACAATTTGCCATATAAATAGGTCAAACAAGAAACACTCTTCAAAAGATAGTAAAAAGGCATTTGAAAAATTAACATCTTTGCCTGAATTAAACTCTTTTTGTGGTAGAAATAGATTCTCCCTTAACATAATAAAAAATATATTTTAGTTTAAAATCCAGCATCATCCTTAGTAATAAAATACTAGAAGCATGCTTATTAAAGCCAGGAACAAGGCAAATTGCCAACAATCATCATCATTCTTTAACATTATTTTGAAAGTACTAGCCAATGCGATTAGAAAAGAGAAATAATTCATGTGTAGATATAAGAACAGATTTTAAAAATCATTATTTCTACTTTATATAATTATAGATTTGGGAAATCTAAGATAATCAACTGGGAAAAAAACCATTAGAGACAAAAGAAAACCCAGTAGGTAGCTGGAAATCTAATTAATACAAAAATAAATAGCAAACATAGAAATAATTAGAAGTCAGTAAATGTAATGGACTAAAACTGCCCATTTGCCAAAGCTATGGATATGATTAATAACTTAGAAATAAATTCAACAAGAGAGGTGTAGGAATTATATGAAAAAAAACCTTTAACTTTCTTTGAGGGAGAACATGATAATAGTTTGCTATAATTGAGAATAATTGTTATGTCTTAACTCTCTGCCTCCGAGATACAAGATCACAATTCAACAATACAAACTTTGCTGAAGGACTAGTAAGTGGAAACATGCATTTTATTATATAGGGAGACAAAATATTGTAAATATGACAAGTCTCCCTAAATGAATCTAGGGAGTCAAGAAACTTCAATAAAAATATCAACTTTGTTGTGATCTTGACAAAATGTTACTATAGTTCGTTAAGAAAAATAAACATGGGAAAATCTTAGGGAGTAAAGAGGGAGGACAAGCCTTATTATATAATAAACTACATTGCACATCTATAACATTTAAGACAAAATATTGGGTTGTCAGAAAAGTCATGACGTATTTTTTTCTATGTTTTTCATTGCAAAAATGAGTCATGACTTTTCCGACAACCCAATAGATACTCCAGAAATTGAATTAAATCCATGTAGGAATAGATTATTGATAAAAGAGATATTTGAAATCAATGCTGAAAAAATATTTAATAAAAGATTTGGCTGGAGACAACTGGGGGGCAATTGGAAAAAAAATTTTTTTTTTTAAGATTTTTTTTTTATTGGGGAATTGGGGGGATGGGAACAGTGCTGGGGAATTGGGGAAAGGGGAACAGACAAGTTGCTGTCGTTTTGTTCTTCAATCTAGTTGTGGAGGATGTTGCTTCACTGGCCCAAGTTGGCACCATCATTGCGCTCTTCTCTGGCGAGACAGATCAGTCGCTGGCTTCTGGACGGCCGCTCACTGCGGCTGCTGGCCGCTCACGCTGGCTGCTGGCCACACACGGTAGCCCATGGCAATCCACTGCCACAGGGACTGCAGCCCACGCCGTCGCCGGTGACTCACGGCAGCCCAGCTCCAGGTTGAGCTGTTGTTCAGCATCTTAGCTGTGGAGGGCAGTGTCACTGGCCCTCATATGTGGGATCCGAACCGGGGCCCTCTGGCATCCCAAGCGAGTTCTTAACCATCGCGCCACTCGGCCGGCCCAGGAAAAAAATTTTTGAATCAAATTTTAGGGCTAAGTGGCTGGGAGGAAGAAGTTCTTTAAAAAATAGTTGTGCTTTTCTATACTATTAAATATATTGTTTCACATGAACCATATTACTTTAATAACTTAAAAACAAATTAGAAAAGCTTCAAAAGTTAATAAAAGGCCAGGGTTTACAGCAGAGGCTATTACTACCCTCGCACACTCCCCTCCCTTTTCATTTTAGTGCACCGTGTCTGACTTCAAGCTTCTAGCATCTGCATTTTTTTCCTGAGGGCTTTTTCTGGCCCCTGAAGCCTTCTGCCTACCCAGACAGTAGGCTAGAAATGCCAAGGAATGACTAAACCTCTGAAACAGCCTCAACCAATGACTGACAGGGGAGTTTGTGTATAAATACTTTAATGCGCACGCTATTTCAGAGTGTTTCCAGTTAGACTAAGTTCCATTATCCAAGGTGGTAACTGGCTTGATAATGTACCCTTTATGTACATTATGTAGCCTGTCTTATTCCCTTACTAATGTTTCCTTCATCTTTCAAATAAACTGCTAGCACCCACCTCCTTGCCTTGTGGTCAGCTCCTGAGGGAACTCAGACTGGGACAGGGTCTCTGTGGCTGCAAGGCAGACAGAGATGTGCTCAACCACTGAGTTCAGTGGTTGAGCATATCTGTTCAGGACCATATGATGCAGATGTTACCCATGTGTGAGTGTCTATAAGCCACTAAAGGGTGTTTGGGTTTGTGGAAGTCAAGCCATCCTTTGTGCATAAGACAAAGAGCTCCTTGGAGTTCCAGGCTGGTGGCCTGCAAGAGTGGGCTCCTTTAGTTTTTTCTGAGTCATCTGGGAATCTGATGTAAGCTGAGGGGCTGAAGGATCAGACTTAATGTATTCAGAGAGCTCACCTGGATGGTTTCTTGGCATCTTCCATTTCTCTAAGCAGACATGTTTACTCCATACAAGACAGTTGGAAGTGTGTGTATGTGTGTTTTGGTCATGGTGTAGGGTTAGTTGCAGAATCTCAGAAACTTTTCCACAAGCTGTGGTAGAGGTGTTTGTCTCAGGGCCCCAGTGTCCCAAACACAATTCAGTTTTACCCACACTTGTGTTCCACCAGGATTTATAGAGCTGTCAGCTTATAATTGGACTGAAGTGCTGAGTTCAGTTATGGAAACAGAATTTTATTCGGTTGCTGTGTTTTGAACAGTTGAGCATCTTACAGCTAGGTTTGTGAAAGGTTTTTATGCTATTGGTGTCATGAAACATTTTATAGGGAGAGATAATTGAGTTTTTATTTTTACTAGAAAATAATGTTATCAGCATGGCTTTGGGGACCAAAACAGGGAAGAGCTCCATTAATGATCAGAATTTAGGGGGCCTCAATAATTATGAAAATTGCATAGAGACAAATGCAGGAAAACAAAAAGACCAGAGGAAGCAAAAACTAATTTTGATTCTTCTGTAAAATTCTGACCGGAACAATGAAACAGTCAAGGACGTTATAAATCCATTCATTTATTTCAAAATTTGCAAAACAAATCCCTTCTTACACATAGTATTTGTACAACATGAAATTATTATTCAATAAGTTGACATTTTAAACCTATTACTGCCTAAACCCATCTATTACTGAGCTATTCAGAGCACTAAGTTAACATTTACCAGAACATTCATCCTCACATCATGGGGAGATCAAGCTGAAATCCTTTATTTTATATTCAGATCTTGCCAGGTCAGGATTGAAATCGGCTACCTTTCTGATACTTTACTGAAAAGCCACTGTGAAATCCACAAAAGAATTATTATCAAGTTACTGCAGTTATTCAGCGAGATGTTGACTTTGATATGTCAAATCTCTGATCTTTAATAGAAAATTGATGGTCGTGCCCTGAGGGTCAGTCATATGCACGACCAGGATAGGCCAAGGTTTGCATTAAATTACAGCCAGTCTTGTGGTCTCATTCCCTGGCAGCCAAAGTCAAACAAAGCAAATGGATCCCTTGCTAGTTGGGTCTCTTCATTGTTTCGTGTTGGCATATGGATTTAATTCTGTAATGGGGGACTGCTGGGCACAATCTGCCTTATTGATTTTCTGGAGAGAGTTTTTCTTAGAGCACCCGGAAGTGCAATGAAAGAAAAGCAACTGGTGCAATTTTTCTTTTTCTCTGCTTTGGATGGTTGCGCTAGCAGCAGATTGATTCTGTCACTAGAAATCATATGAAGATATTAAATTATATCATCAATCAATTTGTTTTTAGAGGATTGGCTTTCTCTGTGTTAGTGGGCTAGAGAAAAGGAAACAGTAATTCCCTTATGTCTCAATCACGGAGCAGGTTATTTGGCCATAATGCTTCCCAGATTTGAGCTCTGCTAAAATGGACTCTTTCCATAATGGTAATGGCTGACATGCTCCCATTTCTGGTATTGGAGGCAGGAAGGCCTGGGGAAATTGGAGAGAAAGGTCATGATATAAGGCATGTGGTTTTCATGCAGATTCCAGTGTCAACAGAGGAGCTCAGCCTTCCTGGCACGAATCATAGACTATGAGACTACAATGGATCACCATGTCCACCCTACACTCCTCAGTGAGGCAGACAGGACACGGAGATCCAGAAAGGTAGAGGGATTCCCACAGAGTATCAGAGGTTGCTAGGCAAAATATTAAAAGAAATAAAACAAAAATGTCAGTAAGTGTCATTTCTTTTTTTTTTTTTTAAATATTTTTTTGGGGAATTGGGGGATGGGAACAGCGCTGGGGAATTGGGGGATGGGGAACAGACAAGTTGCTGTCCTTTTGTTCTTCAGTCTAGTTGTGGAGGAC
>NW_017731711.1:915984-936531 GCF_001890085.2 Hipposideros armiger
CAGGTTGAGCTGTTGTTCAGCATCTTAGCTGTGGAGGGCAGTGTCACTGGCCCTCATATGTGGGATCCGAACCAGGGCCCTCTGGCATCCCAAGTCAGCTCTTAACCATCGCGCCACTCGGCCTGCCCTTCAGTATAATTTTAAATCACATTTCTACCATTATGAGTTGAGGAAAGCATTTGAAGAGAAATTTAACAGCTATTTGCATTTCATTTTATGAGAACAGTCTGTTTGTATCTTACATTACTTCTATTGAACAAATCAAATCCCATATTGTCTACCTTGATTCTACAGGAAGAGGGACCTAAAATTTGAAATTAGGGATTCCGATCAATTTTTTAAATGTTTGGACAGGAGTACTGGGAAAAACATCTCGAGCTATTAGAAACATGAAGAGCATGTTGGGATTCATTGATCCCTGCTTTTAAAAAAATTATGAAATCCTGATTGTATTTGAATATTTGAAGATGGAGATAGGATTAGGATCTTTAACTGGTATGAAGTGAAACGCTTCAGGTTGTCTGCGATTGAAATTGTTTATCTCAAAATATTTGTTTTAGGAGAATGTATGTCTGCCCTTACACCCAAAGACCTATTTACTCAGACATTCGCCTGAATCCAGTATTAAATGTAGGTCGACCCTATTGGTCAGGCGACTCATGTGGACCTGCTGATGAATATCATAAAAAAAGATTGAAGGGATCTGTGGGTCACTGCACCAGCTCTATTTTAACCTTTAACCAAGGTGCTTTACTCATGCTCTTTGTTTTTGTTAGCTGTAAATAATTTTAAAAAGAAATAAAAAGGTAGAGGGGAGTTCCAGAGAATAAGGGGATTATACCTTTATTCCCAGCACTCAGAACTAATGGTTAGCTGTTTGTCATGTTTACTTCCAATCTCTTAAAATAATATGTAATTGACTAAACTTCCTTCTAACCTTGAGATTTGTTTCTTTCTCTTTCTATTGAGAGACAGCCACTGTCCATTTTTTAAAAAAGTGTATATATATATATATATATCCATAGGCAACATATAGTACTGTTTTGAGTGCTTTTAAAAAATGTAAGTAGTGCATACATTTCTTACTCAACATTATAGTTTTTTTTTGAGATCTAGCCATGTTTATATATAAATATAGCTAATTTATTTATCTCTAGGTTATTCTTTTTATTTATTTTTTTGTGTGGTATTTCATTATATGTGTATACCACATTTTGTATATCCTTTCCCCTAATGGTGGTTATTTAGGTTGTTTTCAATGTACAGTCACAAAGATTAGCTCATGGGATCCTTACATAAACACAGTGACGCATGTGAGACAGCACAAGTGAGGAAATTCACACACAGAGAGGTTAAGTGACTTGGCTAAGGTTTGCTACATTCTCAGATAGAACCCAGGTTTCCTAATTCTTCTTGTAAGGTTTTGCCTCTACTTTATAGAGCTTTTCATTCTTCAAAGCATGGAGTACCATTGAAAAATTGTAAGTGAGCCCACTTACAAGTTTGGATTGAGAATCATATATTTCCCTCCTTGAGACATATATATATGTCCTCAATACATATCTGCTTTGATGTTTTTCTGTTTTCAAATTAATTTTAAGACATTAATTAAGAAGTTACTGTCTATAAAGCAGATATTATAATACCAAATAACAAATACCAGAAATCCCAACAAATTCTTCCTCATGTGCATCTAAGTTCAGAGAAAATGTTAAAATCTCTCAAAGCAAGTTTCTCTAACTCAGCTCTTCTTGTAGGGATGTATCCTTGATATATTATTGCTGACATTTTTATCCAGGACCAAGACTCTAGCAAGCATTTCTCCCAAAATTTCAATGAATATTTTCTTTTTCAATGAGTAAAACATTTGATTAGAAAGGATAAGATTAAATCTTTCTCAGCAAGAATTTTTCTCCTACATACTAAGATGATCATGGTTAATTAGAAGATGAGAAGCTGAGAGTCAGTAACACTCAACAGTGAATATAATACTTTAAAAATAAAAGTAACTTTTATATATAATGTTGCTCATAGACTTATAGAATATTCGAACTGAAGGGATCTTAGACCATGAATGTATGACTTGCCCAAGATCGCAGAGGGTACTAGCAACTATACCACAGCACATGAAGACTATATAATTACCAAAAATTTCATTTTAGCTTTCTTATTTTTCTAGGAAAAAAAGAGGCATAATGTTCTGAGGATGTCTACAAAGTTAAGAAAGGAGAACAAAATTTTCTGTTAAATAAATTTGCTAAAATAGGAATATTTCTCTTTCAATTTGTGGAGAGATTGAATTCAAACATCAGTGTGTGGCTGGTGCTGTGTGGAACTACCATCACTGTATATCTAACTGAGAGTGATATATTGGTGGAAGCACCAAACTGTCACAGCATCACAGTCATGGTGGAACTGCTTCTGCAGAAAGAAATCAGCCTGTCCGGCTAGCACTACCTTCAGAGGACTTTCAGTGGCTGTAGAGCTTTATCAAGCCTCAAACCTTTCTTCTTGGGGAGCAGAGTATTCCTGCCTTCCCCATGTTGGTTCAGGTGTCCCTCCTACGTGCTTCCAGAGAGCCCTGTGTTGATCCCCATTGAAAGCATTTATGACAAGGTTTCATAATGATTACACGTCTGCCTCCCCGACTAAGCTGTAGGAGCCATATGCTTTAGAACGAAGTCCATCCTTTTCACCATTATATCCCATGTCGCTAGCAGAGTGTGGGTACAGAGTAGGTCACCATAAAGTTTTCTTAAAAGACATAAAAGATGGATGAATGAATGACTGCTCTAGTGGGAAGATTGTGTCGTAGAAGGAAATTTGCATTGTCAGGATTTACAAAGTTTGGCATATAACTTAAAAATGCTAAATTCCTGTTACTGCTAAATGAATAAAATATATTAAGATTTTGTGAAAAAGTTTGAAAGTAGAGATTTTCCTCTCCTTCCCCCCACCCTCCACTCCTGCTAAATTAGAAGTGACTAGTTGAGTGTTCTATTCTAGGATATAGCTATACTCCTGTATTGTTTAAGAACATTACAATTCTTGATTTTCTTAATGGAAAAATGAATATCTAGAAGTAAATAAATGTTTATTAACACAAACATCTGGTGAAATATCCATCACTACTTCTGTCTTTTTTTTTTTTTAAGATTTTTATTGGGGAATTGGGGGGATGGGAACAGTGCTGGGGAATTGGGGAAGGGAAACAAACAAGTTCGTGTCCTTTTGTTCTTCAGTCTAGTTGTGGAGGACGTTGCTTCACTGGCCCAAGTTGGCACCATCATTGCGCTCTTCCCTGCGAGGCAGATCAGTCCCCGGCTTCTGGACGGCCGCTCACTGCGGCTGCTGGCCGCTCACGCTGGCTGCTGGCTACATACGGTAGCCCATGGCAACCCACTGACACAGGGGCTGCAGCCTACCCCGTTGCCAGCGACTCACGGCTGCCCAACTCCAGGTTGAGCTGTTGTTCAGCATCTTAGCTGTGGAGGGCAGTGTCACTGGCCCTCATGTAGGATCTGAACTGGGGTCCTCAGGTGTCCCAAGCCAGCTCTTAACCATCGCACCACTCAGCCCGGCCCACTTCTGTCTTTTTTTAATTGACAGAGTGGGAAGCCATATTATCTATCACCCATTTAATTTCATGTAAATTCTTTAGATGCATCACCAGATAAAGGAAATAAACATAAAACTTTAATATCAATTACTATTATTAGATTATCACATGTTAGAGCCTAAAATATCTAAATGTCATACTGGTAAAGCTACCCTACCTACCACTGTAATTTTAATATTTTACAATTTCTAACAATTTTAGAAAGAACATTTTGGCATTAGCAACAAAGTAAAAATGAAATGGATATTTTAATCTAAAATAACTGTGGTTTCTAGTTAACGATTTTGCTTGATTATGTTATTCAGGTCTCTTTTTATTGAAGCCCATGAGTGCTTTCTCATCCCAGGGTCTGCTGGAGCCTTTTAAAGAGTTTTCTCACTAGAGGGCAGCATTTGACTAAATGTCCAAATAGATAGTTTCCTGAACTATCTAAGCAGATCATTTTAATAACTCAGCAGCCTTACATGGATTTCTAATTCAGTTTGTGGGTCTGGGACTCGATCTGGTTTGATAAGTCTTTAGAAAGAAATTTTAGGGATTTATTCCAGTAATAAATACAAACTGTTTTTAGGTAGGCATTATAACAGGTTTGTGGAAGTCACGTTTACCCCAGAGCTTCAAGCACCTATCCTTACAAATGCACATAAATTATTACGTTAAATTATTTATTATTGTAACTGACTAAAGCATGAATGTAGTTACTGGTTTATCAGCCCTCTTTATTTATTTTTTTAGCCTTGCCAATCACATCTATTTCCCAGTTGGTTTTATTTATGTCATCTTAATTCACCTGGAATTCTATTCTTAACAGTGAGGAGTGCAGAAGTGTTTTAGATGACTGCACAAGCTGCTAGGGGAGGAGCTGTCTTATGGAAGATGGTCTTCCTTTGATCCGGGCCTTGAGGATAACCAAGGTGATGCTAGGGGAGTAACACTTTCCACATCCCAGGGAGCATGCCCAGAGGCTGATCTACTGGGTGAAGTTTAAGACCCCAAAAGTAGCCCCATCCTTGATTTTCAGGAGCAAGAGAGTAAGCCATTGCTTGGTTCTCATCATTATTCCATCAGTGTTGGGACAAAACCTCCTCTTCAATTTTCCAGTGTAGAGCTGAATGTGTAGTGGAGACACCTGGGATATAGTTTTTAATGGAGATTAGATAGGACAGCCAATTACCAAATTACACACTGCCATTTGTTAATAAGAGAATTGCTATGGAAGCCAATGATGCAGAAAATGACATTATCTTAAATAGGCATTAAAAGGTCTTTTTATAATATGATGACTTACTGCTGAAAGGAACTGTTCAGACAGTCCCAACAGAAATTTACACCCACAAACATACACATATAGGCACATGTACACATATGTGTGTATTGTGCCAGTGAGTTTGTATTTTGAAATCTTGATATAAATTTATTTTGGTGGTGACATGTTTTTTAGGTGACAGTGATACTCATATTTGGGTCTTATAACATTGAAAATCATGTTTGCTCTTCTTACGAGGATGTTTGGATGAGTTATCAAACAGTAGCTTAAAAAATGCTTCTTTGAAGTGTTATACTGGGTTTCTGATGACTATGTAAGCAGAACTATTTTTTTTGAAATATTGTAATTGTTAGACAAGGTATATTAGGAACACATACTTTTTTCTCAGAAAGGCCAGAAAAATTGCATAAGGCTACAAGCAGAATTTTTAAATTTTTGTGTTTTTTAGATCTTTGTGCCTACATTCAAACAATGACTACTAGAACCCACCAGATTTTTAAATTCACTTTAAGGGGATTGATTTGGGAGATTTTGATCGCTTTCATTCCATTTTATGTGTTTTATGGGTTTTTACTGACTAGCATTCTTTTGAAAAAAAAAACCACCCCAAAACAGATAACTTAAACAGTGCTTCCAATTGCTCCAGGGCCAACCTTGTTTTATTCATTACTCAGAACATATTTGATGTTAATATTTACATATTTTTCAGAATTAGAGTGCAGTCCTCTAGTAGAGAACATTGTCTCTCGTCTAAAAAGGATCAAACAGAAATAATTTAACCCATTAGATTTGGTGAATAATAATTCTTAGGTTGTAAGCAATTAATCAAATGCTAAATTTCAGCTTAGATTTACATGGTTCTAATGAATGCATTTGGTAATCTTACAAAATGTGAGCAAATGGTAAACCCAAGTGATCCACAGATTGTCCGCCTCACCATTTCCTCTTCAAGTGTTTGAAGTTTATTTTTGAACTTCTGATTTCTCTGCCTCTCAGTTCAGATAATATATGTCTGTGGACAAAGTGAGAGATAGAGAAGTTGGAGGGCAGAAAGAAGAATTTTAGGCACCCCAAACTTTGCTCATTCATGGAACAAACATATGCCTACTCTATGACAGGCACAGTGCACTGGAGATACAGAGATAAATAAAACACAGTCCCTGCCTTCAAAAAGCTCATAGTCAAGTACAGGCAACAAAGGGGTCAGTTAATTACTGTGGTCCCGTGTGACAAATGCTTTGATGGAGGATAATCCCATGATGGAATCATGGTCAATGAGCATCTAAACTTGAGTGTCAGGGAGGACTTCTCTGGCAAAGTGATGCATGAAGGAACTGGTAGGAGCTAGAAGAGGAGGGAGAGAAGGAAAGTGGGGAGAAGGGAGCTGCAGACAGAGGGAAGAGCATGTGTGATGTGATGGAAGCAGAAGACAGGACTGCACGTTTGGGAATTAGAATCCATCACATTTGTTTGATCTAAAAGTAGAGTTACCAAAGTTAGCAAATAAAAATAAACACCAGCTAGAATTCAGACAAACAACAAATAATTTTTATACACTCACAAGTATGTCCCATGCAATATAACTGTATCTAAGAGGCCTATAGAAAGGCATGTTTCCCAGACTTGGAGCCTCATTGGATGTCAGGATCCAGCCCTGGTGACAGCTTAATAGGATATGTTTACGTATCTCAGGGAAGGTTCCCCCACAAATGGTGCCTCTGTCCTGTGCTTGATCACTAGAAGGTTCTGGCCAACCAGGCTTTACCTCTAAGCTCATAATTCCACATCTGGTGATCAATTAAAAAAAAGAATGCAGAATAAAAACCAGCCTTGATGATACTACACCAACAACTATTGGTAGATACCTTTTAATGCAGCATGTCATGTATTCTTCGTTTGGCTTTGCTAGCTACCAGCAGGTTTTCTTGCAAATAAGGCATCATTGACTGCATTTACTGGACCTATTTTCAAAAACTCTCTTCTGTTGCTATCCACGCCCACCCCTGTCTGAACTCCTATCCATGTCACACCACCGTCGATGTGGGCACGCTGCCAGCAAAGCAGATGGCTGTGAACCTTGGCATGCCAGGAAACCATTAGGTTCATCAGTGTGAACAACAGGGGGTCAGCTTCTATCTGCAAATGTGAAACTAACAGCCTTTGCAAGGCAAGGGGCAGATGCCCTCTTGATTCAGGTGGGCTGACCTTTCAGTCCCAGATATGGTCTCTGCAGAGCTGCAAGTTTAGAGCATGGCATGAATGAATAACTTCAGGAGAGACTGAGGTGGAAAGGAAGGGTCTGTGGAAATGGACAAAAAACTTCATTTCTCCTTGGGTAGAGGGCTTTGAGGGCTAGGGCTGCCTGTGGGTGACAGATAGTGGATTCACCGGGAGCCTGCTTTCTACTTCTGTTGAGTAATCCCCTGTAGAGAACCAGCAGGCCTGCCAAAGGACGGACTGTGTTCTAGTTTCTTATACTGGAGACCACAGTTTTCTCCTTAAATCTGAGCTCTTTGACATTAAGCGGTCCAGTGACATGGACAGGAAAACTGAAAACAGCTTGCCTTAAATTAGTGGTGAGGATTGAAGACACAGGAGAGAAAGAATAAAAATTCATTAGAAAGACATCTAGGTGTTCACTTCGTTTTCTTTTAACCCTTTCCCCCCCCCGCTTACAAATGCTTGATCATTGGAAAAACTTCAAAACTACAGAAATATACAAAAAAAGGGGACATCTCTTTTAACCCACGCACGTAAGAGATAGTTACTTGTTAATAATTTGTTGTACATTTGTGCAGATATTTTTCCTTGAATAGCAGCTGCCCACCTTGAAGTCATAGTTTTCGTTTGATCATACAATTTAGCTTATTTCCTCTTCATTGAAATGTTCCCATCAAGGTAGAAATCAATAAAAATGTCTATATTAGGTGAGAACTAATCTGTCATGCATGACTCTTTTGCTCACTCCTAAACTCAGTGAAATTGGAGGGCTCTCTTATTTCCAGGTTTAATGGCCACTTTATCAATTTCATACCATTCGGTGTCAACTGATTTTTTTATTTAGGAATATTGATGTTGTGGTTTATGGGTCATTACTTTTTATTTTTTTAATGGCCTCCTTTGTTCTTCTTTCTATGCTGGTCTCTTAATCTCTGATGTTGCCCAGGTTTTCTCCTGCTGGCCCATTGCCGTAGAACTGACCTCTTTTCTGCCTTCTGACCAATTTATTTAAATGTATGCTGGACAGAGGTATTTAGATATCTCATTGTACTTCAGACCTGCGTATCCTCATCTGAGCCTCAATCCGCTAATGTTGAATGCACCATCATCCATTAGATAATTCATGTCGGAAATCTGGATTTCCTTACTCTCTTTCTCTTCATAGGCCACATCCAGCCAGTCACCAAGACCAAGAGATTTTACTGTCTAACTCATTCTCAAATCTTTATTTTCAAAGACATTCATAAGATCTAAATTCAGTCTCTGAAAGAAGGCTAGTTACAGCTTGCCAAACTGCAATTTCAGTGAAAACATTTTGCCACAGCCCGCTGAAACAATGCCGTCCGAGCCCAGCCCTGCGTGACCTGGCTTAACCTGGGAGTAACATTTAGAGATCCTGGAGGAATGTATTGACTCTCTCCTCCAGGACATTTTTCCAAATATCATTCCTTTTAGCTGAGATTTTTGATAGAATGCACTACCAAAAATGCACAGCTGGTACGTAGTGCCACATAAATATTATAGTTATGTCTACCTTAACAGACAATTAAGCAAGGGGTAACATGTGAAAGTTGAGTAAGGAAGGCTGCCTGAAGAGAACAGCTCTGTGTCTGTTTTAAGATGAACCAAGAGAGTACATCTATAGAGAGGTCCAGATTTCAACTCAGGAAACAGTTTTGAATCTGTTCTAATGTCAAGACAAATGTGTGATGGAGGGCGTAGCGTTTTACTCCATCTAATAAGGCTAGCCTGGGGAAATGTAAAAATAGATTTAACTAAATGCCTGACTTTACCTGAAAAAAGAAACCAACCAAAAACCTCAGACAGGGATAGCATGCTCATCTTTAGCAATCCTGTTTCTTGTTTCTCCAAGATAAAGTATGGTGTAATGTAGAGCAAGGTAAATGACTAAAGCTGTTTGTTCCTGGAGGTTAATAATTAGGAATCAGTTAAGAGCCAGGCCGGTGCTGTTAAATATAATAACTGTTGGACCATTGTGAGGTGAAAATCCTGATGCCAGAGAGAATTTATAAGCTTTCTTCTTGTATCTTTTTTTTTAAAAGATTTTTATTGGGGAATTGGGGGGATGGGAACAGTGCTGGGGAATTGGGGAAGGGGAACAGACAAGTTGCTGTCATTTTTGTTCTTCAGTCTAGTTGTGGAGGACGTTGCTTCACTGGCCCAAGTTGGCACCATCATT
The DNA here is from genome assembly GCF_001890085.2 of Hipposideros armiger. Lineage (NCBI taxonomy): Eukaryota > Metazoa > Chordata > Mammalia > Chiroptera > Hipposideridae > Hipposideros > Hipposideros armiger. The sequence continues at coordinate 925,291 of NW_017731711.1, forward strand.
GCGCTCTTCCCGGGGGAGGCAGATCAGTCGCCGGCTTCTGGATGTCCGCTCACTGCAGCTGCTGGCCGCTCACGCTGGCTGCTGGCTACACACGGTAGCCCATGGCAACCCACTGCCACAGGGGCTGCAGCGTACGCCGTCGCTGGCGACCCACAGCAGCCCAGCTCCAGGTTGAGCTCCAGGTTGAGCTGTTGTTCAGCATCTTAGCTGTGGAGGGCAGTGTCACTGCCCCTCATATGTGGGATCCGAACCAGGGCTCTCTGGCGTCCCAAGCCAGTTCTTAACCATCGTGCCACTCGGCCGGCCCTTCTTGTATCTTTTTAGAGCCTCTGGATTCCTAGGATTTAACAGTAGCTTTATGAGGACGAGTGACAGGCCCACATCTGGGAACACTCCACTCCACTGTCTTAGTTATCTGAAACACTGGGATCAAAGAGATGGAAAGATGATGTTCCTTTTGAGGAAACCGAGTCAGTGTTCAGCATCCAAGTCATTGCTGTACCTTCACTGGGTTGTCGGAAAAGTCATGACGTATTTTTTTCTATGTTTTTCGTTGCAAAAATGCATCATGACTTTCCCGACAACCCAATATAAACTAGGAAGCCATCGGCCTCTCTGATATTTGGTATTAAGCTGTGACTGGCCTGAGAACAGATATTTAACTTATTTACCTTTCTGTTCCTTTGTGTTCCTCGTCAGCTAGACATAGAGCTGATGTTCTGTAAACTTTTGGAGAATGGGTGGTGGAAATCAGGTCATGCTGTTGGACGATGAAACAGTGAAACGGCTTTGCAACCAGCACACGTGTGTCCATCATGGATGAACTGATAGGCTCTATCGCCTCTCTGATGAGGAAGAGGCAATTTAGTCTGAAAACCGACTTCTCATTTAAAATGAAAACGCCAACAGAGGTAGAATTAATTTACTTCAGGTTGGCACTGTAGCACGATTCTACCAAGGTTCTATCGTGAGGTCAGACAGGGTTAGTCAGAGTCCCTGAACTAAGCAAGGCTGGCCTGTATTTTCATGCTCACGCCTTTAAAGAGAGTGGGGGAAAAAATTAAGAACTGCTCCAAACCAAAGCAAACATTTTGCAATATTAAATCTCACTGTATCAGCTTCTTTACTACAGAAATATAATTTTCAATGTTTGTTTTTCAACTGGACATATGTTCTTATTTATTAAACCACTAAGTTAGCTCAGTATTGCTACACAGAGTTCCTTCATGCATTTGGCTGAAAAGTCAGAGACCTAACAAGACCTAACTTCAAAAGGGAATTTTGAAGGAAATCTAAAACTCTGACATGGAGTGGGAAACCAGGAAAATTCTAAAACATCTCAAAGTAATAGAGATGTAAGACACTGCTTTCATTTTGCATGTGGGCCAATAAAGTAACATGGCAGTGCAATAGCCCATTTTGCCAGCCCCACTGTAGTTAAGCAGACTGACTCCATCCTGTACATTCCAGCACATCTTTCTTTTTGTTCTTTTAGGTCAAAACTGCCTTTTCTTAAGCCTTGCTATTTCAGGCTGTAAAATGTGAAATGGAGTTTGGAAGGCAAACTGTTTATTCGGTATATCACTTGTTTCTGTCCTTGAACTTTCTTCCCAGGACACAGTCTAAATACACACCCACCATCCATCCGGTGGTTTTCTAGCTTGGAATGGGGCTAGAAAAAGAATCTTTTATTTTATTGCATCATAAAAGTTCTCCTATTTGGCGTGATCATTCATTGCAGCCAGTGCCACCAGCCTTTTATCAAAAGTGTCATCTCTAAAAGAAGACTTCTTTTAATGTCTTTTTTAGTATTCGCTTTGTAGGCCAAAGATTTGTTGCCAATTGTCAGTGACCCACCTGTCATAGGGACTTAATAAGAAAAAGCCTGATGAAGAGCCTGGTTATTTAATGTGCAATAACAGTAATGCTGTGTCCAGCACAAATGTTTTTGTGCAGAGTCAAGGCAGCAAGTATTTGTAGGATGAACAAAGTGCTTTGATTTCGTGAGGCTCAATCTAAGAGATGCTTATAATGATGTTTTCTGTTGCTTCTGGGCTTTGTTTTTTTTTTTTTTTTAGCTGAGCCATTTTGCCACCTATTGGCAGCTCAGTGGCAGCTCAGCTGGGGCCGGGAATCGAACCGCTGTTGCTCAGAGCTCACACTCTTGAGCAAACTCTTAACCAACTGAGCCACTCGGCCAGCCTGGGTTTTGTTTTTTAAAAAAAATTATACATATTTACAGAAATATGTGTGCAAAATCTTTTCCTAAAGAATTATCAGCTGTTTTCTTCTACAATGAAGGGAGAACAATACTGAAGTGGGTTTTAGCTTTAGCCAGAAAAAAAATGGTTAGAGGCAATGAAAAAGACCCCAGTGAAGTTTATCAAATCCTGGACTGAGTGATGGTGTGTGTGTGTGTGTGTGTGTGTGTGTGTGCACGTGCGCTCATGCACACTGGTGACTCTCTTTTAGAGAAGGGATCTTTGAAAATTGCCAAAATTCCTTCTTTGGGATGGTATAAATCAGATCTTGATTGTAGGCAGGGATGAAAACAGATGGCTGTGCAGATCACTTGTATCTTCCTATGGCTATTTCTGTTTGGTGCCTGGTCTACCTGTCAGGTATGGAAGGAGAGCCTGCGGGTCACCTCCTCTCCACTCTGTGAGCAGCTGCTCATTCTCTGGATGTTTACCTACTCGCAGACAGCCTACCACTCCAGCTTTTCCTGTCTCTGAAGATCTCAGGGGACAGAGAGTTTCCTTGCCAGTGTGTTGCTACTTAAAGATTTTCCAGGATTTAAGTGTAATCCCCAAGGTGTTGTTAGACACACAGCATTAAGTGCAGGACTGGAGGGAGGCAGTGGGATTTAAGTTTCCTCTGAGACGATCACTTTTATTAAAGGATCTCTCTTACCCAAAGAAAGAAAGAAGAGAAACAATGAAGAAACAGCTGTCATTAAATAAGAGTTATTGCACAGTCGGCTTGCCAAAGAATAGTTACAGAAATGTTGGGAAATAATTTTGAGCACAAGGGGAACAGGTCAAATAATTAAAAGTTCAGGTTTATGAGGCCACACTTAATAGGGTCTTTGGGGCCCTTTTTCTCTAGAACTCTCAGATTGAATTCTGTACATGATGTCATTTCAGGAACATAGAAAAGCTAACACAGAGATTAAAATGTCCTGATACACCTTAGGCATTGTAACAAGGAATAATGTCTAGTGACTGGGGTGAAGTAGCAGAGGTGTGGGGAGAGATGTTCATATTTCATTAAAGTAAGTTTCCAGATGGCTAGAGTGGATGGAGTGAGTCTATTTGGTCCAAATGACCCTGGAGCTGGGATGAGAAAATAAATATAAAGCCAGACAAGAAATAGTTAAGATTCTCTGATATTAAAGGGTGAGGAATATGAATAGAAGTGACATGAACTCATCAACAAATCCTAGAAAGCACTAACAGACAAATTTCTTGAAACTAAAATAAATTTAAGTTGGAGGAGAAGAGGTTAACGATAAGCATTGAGTTCATAATCCCAAATGGTTAAATAGAAATGTGTTTTGAAAAGGGTAAAGATAAAGTCATGGATAGCAGATTCATATAACATAATTAAAGGAAATATAGATTAGATTTTTGTGGAGGTTATTCATAAACCTCAGAATTGATGTCAGAGGATAGCCTTTACCTCTCGAAATTAGACCTTTATTGCCATAGTTGTGGCCTTTTCTCTTTCCTTTAAATCAGGAATGGTTTTCTTTTCATTTTGTCTAGCAAATGAACTCCTATTCATGCATCAAAACCCGTCTCAGGTTGTCTTTATTAAATTATTTGACTCTCCCTATTTCCTGCACCATTGTCCAGTCCTTTCCTTTTCTTAGCTATCTTCTCGTGTATAAACCTCTCTGAGGGCATGCATACCACAATCTGATTGTCTGTTTACTCTTCTCTCTTCCTTGTTTGACTGTGGGGCCTCATCTACCCTTGGCATTGAGCCTACTTTAAAAGAAAGCTTAGTGTTTAAAACTTTTTTAAGCTGAAGGGCTAAAATTTCCCTTTTAAGAGTCAAATTTTACAGCCATTTTGGATCCAATTTAGCACTTATCTTTTCTGTTGAATGAAACCATTACCTAGACAATCAATTTGTCCTTATTCTGATTAGAAAATAATAAAACCTCAATGATTTATTTATTTAGCATTTCTGCCAAAGATTCTTAATGAGTCCTCAAATTGTCCCTCTCTCCAAAATATCCTTTAAAAACATCTTTTTAAAATGCAGGTGGAGTTATATCACCCTCTTCTTTCAAATTTAGATGATTCCCATTATCAGTAAAGTCAAACTCTTCAGTACGACCCTCAAGACCCCTCCAACATGGCTGTCACCTGCCTTTCACACCTCACCTGCCACCATATCCCCTGGTGTCACTGTTCCAGGTGTGATGTGTCACTTAGAGTCTTTTTTCCCTCTTGCCTTTCATTTTCCTTGATCATCTGCCTAGTCTTTCTTCATCCACCTTCCCTTACAGCTGAGTGTAAATGTCACCTCAACTGTCTCTCATATTCTCCCACCCAGGTGGTAATCGTATCTCTATTTAGCATTTACTTTTAAAATGCATTTTATGCCTTCTTGCCCACCAGACTAAGTAAGTTCATTGAGCCTGTGAAAGCTCTAGCACAGTGCCTGGCGCTGAGCTGACCAACAATACATTGATGGTTGTTTTTCATCTCCTATGCTTGAGATATTGTTCAAGATGTGGGACCAAGAGTTCCAAATACTGAAAAGAAGAGGTTAAAAATATTATGTTGAAAACAGACTGAATACCTTCCTATTTCAATTCCCCTCAAGAGTGAAGGTGAAACAGATGGAAATGTCTGTATTTAAAGGATGTTCCCATAAATTATCCTGTGTAAAAGACACCTACGAGCCCACTCAGTCATGAGAACTCAGGACATTCAGCCTTTGTTTTCAATGATGGTTCAGTTATCTTGTCACAGCCGGGCACAAAATCATGCTAATTGGATGAGGCTTATATAAGGATGCCTTATTAAGAAACTAAAAAAGTATCTGGAAGGTATAAAGGCAACGTGGAAGACTTAGGAAAGGGAGATTAAAAAGTATTATATTTTCATCAGAATAAATAGTTGAGCCAGTCCATAAGCACCTGATAAGAAAATATAGGCCATTATTTGTCTTCCAAATGGCACATTTGGAAAATGTGGCATAGCATCTTAAGTCTGCCTCCCACTATCAATATTCAAGTAACTCTTTCAGTAAGTAAATATTGAATGCTCCTATGTGCTAGGCATCCTGCCAGGATCCCCAGAGTCCTTGCAGTCTAGTAGAGGAGGCAGACAGGTGATGTTATTACTATAATAGAGTTCAGTGATATGAGAGAGGTAGAGAACAAAAAAGGGTGTGTGCACCTCTGGTTGAGCGGGTCTGGGGGAGTCTTCATAAGCACACTTAAGCTGTATCTTGAAGGACAAGTAGATGTTCATTGAATCCCTGTGAAGGCATTCTTGGTGAAGGACATGGCACGTGCAGGGCATAGTAGAATGTAACCTCCTGGTGACATGGAGTAGGCTACCTGAGTGTATGTATCAGGCGGCCTCATTTTCCAGAGCATAAACTTTGGGATCGAATCCCTTTTATTGGGGAGTCCTGGGTTGGAATATAAATGTGGATCTAAGTGTAGCTTACTCCTACGTCTTTGGAAGCAGCTGAGCTGCTCTGCACACCATCTTTTTGAGGGATCTCCCATGCCTAATCAAGTTTAGAAACACCTTCGACATTCTCACTCTTACTAATCAGCATTCTTTTAAGGGGAAGTGGACAGACAGAGGGGCTGCCAGACAGAGGGGCTTGTCTGCTCTCTGAGAATCTTCTCTAACGCGCCCTGAGCAAATGCAGCCACTGGACAGTGCCACGGCGGTGCTGAGGGAGGGGATCCCAAGCTGTGTGTGCTTTCTCCGCTTGAGATCTGTTTTGGATCTGTTCCAGGGAAGTCTATTAATTGCTTTAGTTCTGTAGGTGCTCTGTCCAGTTCTCTAGCTCTGAAAGCTTAGGGGATGTTCTTAGGTTTGACTGGTGGCTGGGAACTTTGAACCTGCTGTTCAGTTGTTGTTTTGGCAAACTGTAGGCTACTTTGGATAGTGAGTTGGTATAGAGAATTAGGAAATTTTACTGGAGTGGTCCAAACAGATCTAGAAAGAAATACAAGAGAGAAAGGGGACTAGAGTCTAACAGGTTAGTGTATCGCTTCATTGTTGTGTCTCATGTTCTCTTTTCTCCCCAGACATCTTATCTGTTTCCTTGTGGCAGCAAATCATTTCTGCCAAAAGAGTCTTTTCTCTTCTTCCTTTCACATTTGGATAAAACAACTTTGCTTTTCACTGTAACACATTGTTTCATTTCATTATATGCCTCTAGTGACAGTATTCTGTCACCTGAAATTAATTTTGATTCTTGACCGAAGCACCCTACTATATTTGCCAAAGAATTGTTCCTGATATTTTCAGTGAGCAAGCTCCTTGTTCGGCTGGGTATGTGCTCCTTGGTTGAGCTATGAATTCTACACCTAGCACCTCCTACAAATCTGGCTTAATCTGTAACAAGAGTGGGGAGCCATGTTCTCAGACTAGCAGGGCTAGAAATGGCAGGTCTGCTGCCTGTGATCTTTCAGGCTGGGCACTGCAAAACTCTAGGGGGAGCCATTGGAACATATGATGTAAATGGCACCCACCAGGATAAAGGAAATTGCAATCCTTTTCTCCCAGGTTGTCTAGTTCTTGGGCCAGCTTTCGAGTCACATTCCCCCTCACTTTTATTTTTTCCTGTCTCTCTTCATCCATTCCTGAGGCCAGTTGGGGGTTTTGCAGATTTGTACTTGGCTGTGTGCATGGTATAGTATTGTATTCCTCTGGATATGCAAGGCTATGCTGCAATAACCAACAGCTGCAGAATCTCAGAGGCCTAAATAACAAAGGTGTATCTCTTGCTCACTTTTCAGGTCCATGATAGGTTGGCTGTGGGCTCCCAGTCATCCTCAGATCCAGGCTGACAGAGACATCCATTATTCCTCAGAAGGAAAAGGAGACAGGGTGAAACACCCAGTGACTTTTAAAGCTTGCATTTACATTTCACTGGTCAAAGAAGTTTACACGGCTATGCTGACTTGAAGTATGGGCAAAGAAGCACAGCCTTATCATGTGTCCCAAAGGATGGGACCCAGGACATCTGGGAGCAGTCCTAATGACAGCGACAGGTGTAGTGAAGAGGAATAACGGGATCATGGACTTTGAGCTCAGTAAGACACAGGTTCAAATCCTGGTTCTGCTTATCAGACGTGTAATAACTTGCAAGCCAATTATGTTATCTCTCTGAGTCCCAGTTTCCTCCCCATATAAAAGAGATAATAATAGTATTTTCCCGTGCACGATGATGATATAGTGCCAGTTATGTAGTAGGATACCCAACAAACTTCTTTTGTCTTGTGCCCCGCTGCCTCATTCTCCACCTGGGGCCCCTATAGTGCCAGTACTTGGTATTAGTCTGTTGAATAAGGGGAGACACTACCCTGTCTCCCAGCAAGCAAATAAGAAAGCCCTGGTGACATTTGCCAAAGCTCATGAAAATAGCTATTAGGAAGGCAAACTGTGCTTAGAAAAATATTAATTGGACTTTAAGCTCATTAGGAATTAAAAACAGCAACAAAAATGTTCACCTTTAGCATAAGGGAAAAAAATCCTGGAGAGCCACATAACCTCCCCCTAAAATGCAGAGCTGCTGACCCTCTGTAAATGCCCAGAGGATTCTCTTTGCCTGGCTACAGAGGTTCAGGACAACACAGCAGACGCGAGTGACTTCAGGATACCTTTCATGCTTGGCAGGCGTCCCCATTTTATTTATGATATCAAAGCTGCAACGCTGTGTTCTCTTCTGCGGAAGACATAAAAGAGATTCAGAAGTCATCCAAATCATCTTGTAATTAATGTTACCACGCACGCCCAGGACATTAAAATGTTAACAGTGTTAGAATCGTGTGCTTTGGAATACCGAGTGAGGGCTTTATTAGAGAGAAATGCTCAGCAGATGTCATCCGCCCTAATTGAGGACGTCAGGGTGCCTGCTGCTTGTTCTTATCGGTGCTGCAGAGGGTTTTTTTTTTTAATTTATTCATTTTCTTTACTGCTAGAATCTGCTCTCATTATTAGACTATCTTGTCACTCATTTGCATTTCAAGTACTGGGACTGGGGGGGTAGCAGCTATCCGCCTTAGAAGAACACTTCAAGGGTTACTCTATCAAATAGCAGCACAGTAGCACAGTGAATCTGACATCTGGGTTATCTTATTCCCAGATGCTCTGTGGTGTCATTAGCAGGATTAATCTTAGCTTTAATTTCATAATGATTCTTATTCTAATATATGTGAATGAACACAAAGTCTCTTGACTCATTATCACCAATTTACCCAAGATATGTAATCAGGCTCTTACATTCACCAACATTTATTTTTGCTAATACATCTAAAATTGTAGATTAAGCAAATACAGTTAGTTCCAGCTGAGTGAATGCCTACCGAGGTAGCACTGTAGTATTTATGTTTTAATTAAACAACATTAATGGTGTTGTTTTTAAATATGTACTGACCAAAAATGTGTTCATGGGGAATAGTAAAGTCGTTGTTCGAGCAGCGTCCAGCTGTAAAATTAGTCACAGCAGCATTATATTAGAAGCCATTACCCACTTCTTTGGCAAATTATTGAAACTCCCTCTGCTAATTATGTTTTTAACCTTTATGAATAAGATGGAGGTACGTGGCCTCAGTTCCAAACAACTCTGCTTCCCTAAGGAAACAGAGCAGCAAGTTCTTAACGGTGAGTGTAATTGTAATAAGCCATGTTGTTTTCATCCCCATTCAAGGTTACTATGTCACGTCAAATGTTGTCACTTTTCGTTTTTGATGCAGAGTAGGCAACAGGCCATTTCCCCTCTCATTTGACACTGAATTTAGTACTATATTTAGTGGGGGCAGAATTGGGGGGTGAGAAATAGATGAGAATGCACTAGAAAATTCCAAACCCCTCTTCACTTAACTTCAACACTGGACTAACTTTTTTCATTTACCAGATGTTGTCGCCCAGCAGCATGTAGTGCTTTATTATTGATGGATAAAATGTTCAAACATTTAAAGAAATGAAAGTCAGCTTTGCATTTTTAATTAATTAATTGAAAGTACTGTAAATGCCAGCTTGTTAATTGCTTTGCACCTGCAAGCCAACACAGGTTTTGTGCACTCTTTCTTTGAATATTAAATTTTTTCTCGCATGTCTTTATAATGCTTGGGAAGTCTCTCCAGCAAACATATTAGTAAAGAGTAAATATTGAATCTTAGACAAAACTCATGGCTTCATCTTTCACTGTACCCAGAATAGGATTTAAAGGAGGATTTAGATTTCCAAGGCTTCTAATTAAGTAGTGATAATCAGGCTTTCTGTTGAGGGTCACTTCCTGGGAGTAATTTGAGTTATTAAAATGCATGTTTTTGTTTGTTCTGCTTTGTGAGCTAAAACTGATCCCTTTTAATATAGCAGCAAATATGCAAATTGGTGTTTCATTATATTGTGCAATTTATGGCAATCTTCTCTAATTTACTGAAAGGTCAGGAGCCTGACCTTGTCATTCAAAATTTTTTTTTGGTAAAGCTAAACTAATTATGTGGATTTTTTTTTTTTAATGAAACTCTGAAAGTGTGCATCTTGGTAAAGAATGTGACAAATTTAACTTTTATTTAGCTCTCATGTTTATGAGGATAGCCTTCGGTTTTGTGTGGGTCCCATTAACAAAGGTGATTTCAACTGTGACTTATGAAGCAGTTGGTTTTAAATACTGCACAGAAAAAAGAACTTAAAAGACTCACCAGATGTTTAGATTATTTTTGTTCTTTACTGATGATAAATATGCTCTCTTAACGTTTCCATTCCTTTACGTAGTTTTCAACTATGACCAGGAGAATTCCCACCTCAAAAAGTTTTAAATCACTGGTAACAGAAGTTGATACTCAAGAACTATTTACTTTAAATGTTTAAGCAGTGATTCTCTCACACTGGCCTGCATAAGAATCATATGGGTTTCATGCTAAAAATTAGATTCTAGGGTCCCTCTTCCTAAAAAATTCTGATTTAGTAGGCCTGGAATGGACTTCTAGTTACCTGCATTTTATTTAGGTGGTCTGTTCTCTATACTTTAAAAAGAATCCATAGCCATTTGACTCTCCTCCATCCAATACATTCATTTGCTTAGTTACTCACTCATTCATCACATATATGAAGAAAGAAATAAATCAACATCTATTATGTGCAATGTATGACATACCTAAATTGCTCTTAAGGAGTTAGCTAGAAAAACACATGTACGAACGTTAGGGCAGTATTAAAGTTACTATAAGCAAAGTTATGGCAAAAATGCTTTGAGAACGTAAAAGCAATAAAAATTAATTATAATTGGGGAACATTTAGCAAAGGAGATTACTATATTTAGACTAGACTTGGAAGAATGAGAGTTTTTTTTTTTCCCAAGCAGAGAAGGTAGGAGAAAAATATTGCTGGCCAAGGAGGAGCCTGAACAAAGGGTCATAGATGGGAACATACATGGTGTGTTCAGGGGAGAGTGAGCAGCCCAGTGTGACCACACAACATGTGTTGTGTCATAGATTGGTAGTGGGAGTAAGGCTCCAAAGTGTCCTGAGGTCAGATTTTGCAGGACCTGGAATGTCTCAATGCTGAGCTATTGGGGTTTGATTTGGTGGGCAGTGGGACACCAATATAAATTTAAAGTGTGGGACTGATCTGAGTAAGTCTGTGTCTGGCAACAGTCTGGACAGGAAAGATTAAAGGCAGAAAGATATGTTAAGAGGCTATTTATAGTCCACAGAAATATACTAATGCCCTGAAATAAGATAATGGGAATGGAGATACTGAACTAGATTCAGTGACAAATACAACTTGGCAATAAGTTGGATTGGAGGTGGGGTTAGAAGGAGGAGTGACGGAAAGGGAAGTTGAGGCCCAAGTGTCAGTTGAGTCACTGTGTGGATAGTGCCACCATTAACCAAGATAGAAAATATAGGAAGAGAACCATGATTGGTGGAAATAAAGACCTTGGCTTAGAAGCTTGCTACTGTGTGTTTGAGGACCAGCAGTACTGGCCGCTCCAGGAAGCTTGTAAGAAAGGTAGAATCTCAGACCT
>NW_017731711.1:940836-945918 GCF_001890085.2 Hipposideros armiger
GTGGACTCTGTGTGTGTGTGTGTGTGTGTGTGTGTGTGTGTGCGCGCGCGTGTGTGTGTGTGTGTGTGTGTGTGTGTGTGTGTGAATTCAGCTCAGTCCACCCAATAATGCAATTTATGCCCAGGTTTGGTACCCAAGGCCCAATCCCCAGTTAAATGTGATTTAAAAAAATTCTCTTGAGCATCACTAAGCTAAGGTTGTTCTTGTCTGCTTGTGCTCTACGCATTATCTGGGGCAGGGAAATCTAGTGTTAGGGGCTGAGGCAGGTCTCAGGCTTCCTTTGGACTGTGTTGGCTAGCTCATGTTTGTTTGTTTGTTTATATTTTTTAGCTCCCTAACGATACAAGAGAGCCAAGAAAGCCCTCTCTATAGGACGTTCTACTAGAAAGAAAATGAAGTAACTCCTTAGGGTGTCACATGTGCTAGGACCACATCCTACCACAAGTCTTACACTAGAACAGAAGAAACTGGGGGCAATTTTCATTATTTCAGTGAATGGCACCACCACCCACCCAGTCAGAAATTTGGAGTTATCCTTGATTCCTCTTTTGCCTTCATCCTCCACATCTAACCTTTGAGCAAGTTCTTTTGATTTCACCTAAAAAAATATGTATGTGACGTCTTTTGCTCACCCTCTCACTTTTACACGCCTGTGGCAGGCTCTCATTAGCTCTTGTATGATTATTACATTTCCTGTCTCCCCACACCCACGCATTTCCTCCTTCAGCCCATTCCCTGCAAAATAGCCAATGCAACATAAAACATAAATTAGGTCAGGTCACTCTCCTATTTGTATCTCCAGCAGCTTCCAATTTGCCTTAGAATGAAATAAAAATTCTTTATCCCGGCCTTCAATGCCGTGTATAATCAAGCCCCTGCTTGCCTCTCTCTTAGCGTACTCCAGCCACACTGGTGTCCTTTCGATGCCATGAACACACCCAGCCCTTTCACTCCTGGGGGACTTTGTGTGAGCTGTTTCCCTCTCCTAAAAATGTTCTTTCCCCAATTCTACATGGACAATATCCTCTCATTTTACAAGGCTCAACTTAAATATCACCTGTTCAAAACAGCTTCCCTTCCTCCTCCCATCTAAAGTATGTGTATCCTACCCCTTTTACTCTCCACCTCAGCTTCCTCTTCTTTTTTTTCTTGCATCTTACCAACATTTATAATTATTTTAGTTTGCTTATTTACTTGTTTTCTCTCTCTCCACTAGAGCAGGAGCTCCTCAAGAGCAAGTACCACTGATGTATCCCCAGGAATTTGCATCCTCACTCACAAATAATGGTCAGGCAACAAATATTTGTTTGGACGAATGAATGAACAAATGAATCCACTCTCACAGACCGTATACAAATGCAAAACCTGTGATTATAGCACATGCTATTCTCTCTTTTCATTTCGGAGCTTGTTTAAAAAAGGCATTATATTTGGGGACATTAGGAGGCACACCCATCACTTTAAAAAATGGCCTACTTGTGGTTTATAACTAAGAAAACAGTAAGACATATTTATTTCAAACATCTCTTGAGAGAGACTATTATGGAAGAAGCATGGGAGTAGAAAATTTCAATTAGATCACGCAATTTTTTTTTAAAGGTGACTTGGGAAGAGCACACTTGCCTTTAGTTATATTTGGGAGGATGAGTTTTTCTTGTCCTCCATACATCCTTTATTGTACCACTTTTCTTTAATCTTTGTAGCAAAGAAAAGTTTTGGCTTAATAATGCATGACCTTGTGTAAGCCAGTATAGATGGCTGTAAGAAACCACGTATCCTGCCAGGAGGAACCGTTGTTTGTCTTGTAGTGGCCTTATGTCAAAGAAGCTGAGAGATCACAGACAATGCCTACAAAAACTTTAAGGAGTTATTGACTGAAAGATCCCCTTTAGATTCCCCCTCCCCATAATGGAGATAATCTCTGTTGCTGGGACCAAGGACGGCAAAACCTGTATAGCGTTGGGACAGTGGGGAAGGTGAAAGATCAGAAAAGGGGAGGAGAGGGGTGAATCAGAGGACAAAGGGATTCTCGGGTATCTACCCAAGACTTGTGGGCGTCCATCCACAGCTGACCCTTATGAAGTAAACGGTGGCCCCATCCAATCAATAGAATATCATCTTTCAGCTGGTCATCTTTCAGCTTTCAGATTTCAGGGCAGCTTCAGGATCAGTTCTTAGTAGGATATTTTCCTCCTGGCAGGGGGCTGTGCCTGCACTGCATGCCCTCCTAGATGTTTCTAGTCGGGGGAGATAAGGTTGAATTTACACAGAAGTTTTATCTAGAATCTCAGCAGGAAGACTACCTCTGCCTAAAATATTAGCCACATTAAGATTTAGAAACTGCAGGCCTTGGCTGTTATCTCCAGGATCATTGAGGCCCCTTCCCCCACTATGTATACAGGTGACATTATTTTATCCCTTTACTTTCCATCCCTTTAAAGTGGATTTAAGGTCTTTTTATGTTTGGTGGAAAAACACATAGAATCTGGCCGGATGCACTTAAACATAATGTAGCTAATAAGTGCACTATTTAATTGCAGCTGTTAATGCAAAATTTGATGATATCACAACTGGTATGATTAGCATTTAATCTTTTGTTTATCCTGGTGAAACTGTATTTACTGCCTTTCTGCTTTGAAGATATCAGCAGTTAGTCTCATCTGTTCATTCAGAACTGTATGTGTTGAAATTTTTGGCTTCAGAATTTTAAGGTTTTGAGGCCAGGAATCCTTAAAGAAAATTATTTGCATTTCTTCAAGCCATTAGATGACTCCTATTTTGGGGGGTGGGTTATTATTTTTTTTCTTTTGGTCTTTGAGCTGTTTTGTACAGGTCAAGGGTAAAAGCTTTGAGATTGTCTCAGCTTTCAGCACAGGTCCATTAGTTGCGTAATCTTGAACAAATCATTAACTTCACTGTGCCTCAGTTTCTTCATCTGGCAGTTGGGTATAAATACCTGACCACTGTCTCCTGGGGGTGGTTCCGAGTGTCAGATGATAGGTGTGTGAAAGTGGCTTGAAAATCCGTAAATGGTTAAATGAATTATGATTGCTTTCATGGTGTTTATTGTCAATGCTGCCATCATCTAAGTTATTCCGATGTGGAGCTCAGAAAAATCAGGGGTGATTATTTGGTAGACCTGCCTTTGTGTGACAAAGTTCCTCACCAGAAGATTTCTTAAGTTGTGGATTTTTAAATCTGGACTTGATTCCCAAGAAGCCTTTGAGGAAAATGGTTGTTATGTAAAGGAAGGTACTACTATGAGGAAACATAAAGTGATTCTTCCTCTGTTATCTGTGGGTGATAAGACATTGTCTCTTTGATGACCTGCTGTCGTCCTTGTTGGGAAAGATAGGACAGCTGATATTAGACACTTTGATGTGAGAGAGAGCTTAGGCACAAGGTAACAAAATAAAAGGTTCAAGGTATCTTCATGAGGACCTTGTTAGAGTGGATACCCAAGTAAATGTATGATGATTTCTGAATGGGGGTAGGGGGAGGACAAGGAGCTGAGTTTAAAGAACACACATTGAAGGGAAACCAGGCCAGCAGGAAAACAGGACTTAAAGCTACTTAGAGAGGTGAGGAGGAAGAGGTGTAGTGGTGGGATACATAGAGCAATCCTTTTTTGAGGTATGGGCTCCCCAGATAAATGCTGCTTTGTTATAGACTTTCTTTCTTTCTTTCTTTCTTTCTTTTTTTCTTTCTTTCTTTCTTTCTTTCTTTCTTTCTTTCTTTCTTTCTTTCTTTCTTTCTTTCTTTCTTCCTTTCTTCCTTCCTTCCTTCCTTCCTTCCTTCCTTCCTTCCTTTCTTTCTTTCTTCCTTCCTTTCTTTCTTTCTTCTTTTTTTTCTGATTAAATAGGTTGAAATATACAGACCTTAATATAGTGCTGGCTGAGGCAAATGTGTTGTTTTGTTTGAATTTTAGGCATTATCTTAAAAGAATTGGTGAGTCACTTGTGGTTGGGCAGCTTTATTTCCTGAATGCCTAGCCTTCTCAAAATGAATCTAGAACAAACTCAAGTCACATGATGAACAGAGAGCATCAGTTTTCTCTCTGAGCATCCTGAGGCAACAGGTCACATAAGTGATGCTGCTCATGTGGCACGAAGTTACTTTTTTCCCTAAAAATTTAAAAATCAGGTTTATTGAGATTTAATTTACATAGATTAATAGTCACTGTAGTGTAGAAGTCCGTATCTTGACAAACTCATGCAATCATGTAACCCCCACCACAATGAAGATATAGAACATTTCTGTCACCCCAAAAAGTTCTCTCATGCCCCACTGCAGCCAACCCTCTCTCCACCCCCAGCCACTGGCAACGGTTGACCTGTAGTTTTGCCTTTTTCAAAATGTTATATTAATGGTTCCTATGGTAGGTAGCCTTTTGAATTTGGCTTTATTTCACTCAGATTCATTCATATGTATATGTGCATCAGTAGTTCACTCCTTTTTTATTGCT
This sequence comes from Hipposideros armiger, assembly GCF_001890085.2. NCBI lineage: Eukaryota > Metazoa > Chordata > Mammalia > Chiroptera > Hipposideridae > Hipposideros > Hipposideros armiger. Next base: position 945,302 of record NW_017731711.1, read on the forward strand.
GACTAGTTAGTATCCCACTGTATGAATTACCACACTTTGTTTATCCATTCACCAGTTGAAGGACATCTGGGTTGTTTCCAGTTTATGATTATTCTGAATAAAACTGCTATAAATACCTATGTATGAGTTTTGAGTACACGTACGTTTTTCTGTTTCTTGAGTAAAAATATCTAGTAGTGGGACTGCTGAATCATATGTTAAGTGTATATTTAATTTTGTAAGCAATTGCCAAACTGTTTTCTGTAAGGGTTCTAGTATTTGTATTCTCATCCACAATGTCTGAGTTCTCACCGCGCTTCTTCCTCACTGGCCACCGGTAGTCACAGTCTTTTTATTTCATTTTATTTTTTAATTTTAGCTGTTCTAATGCTGTGTGGTGGTATCTCACTGCGGCTTTGACTTGCATTTCCCTAGTGAGTAATGATGTTAGGCATCTTTTCATGGCCTTATTTGCTATTCATGTGTCTGCTTTTGGTGATTTTTACTTTCAAATCTTGACCCACTTTTTTTTTTAATTGGGTTTTTTGTGTTATTATTGAGTTTTGAGAGTTTTTATATATCCTAAGTCTTTCATCAGATATGTGTTTTAGAAACATTTTCTATCCATCTGTGGCTTG
>NW_017731711.1:947538-948750 GCF_001890085.2 Hipposideros armiger
TTTATGCCTGTGTGGATTTAATGAAGATAATCAAGGCTAGATTATATAAGTTAATTTTCCTCTGACCTTAAAAGAAATGAAATCATCTTGCTGGGCCCCTGAAAGTATCATGATCCCTAGGCACTGTGACGAATGGAGAACTCAGTGCCAAGCAGGAAGAAATTAAACAAGTATCTACTAAATACTATCTTTCCTATTTTACAAACACAGAGGCTGAGATTCAATCAGGCAATCACAGAATAACTAGTAGGCCTTTTGATTCCAACTGGTCTCCTCAGTGTGATACGCCAAGGGGATTTTCCAAGTTATGTTCTAACAAAACTGGCTATTTGGCTGTGCTCTTCACTGGCCTCAAACAGAGACTTTCTTGGTCTCAGTTCTGTCTCTCCTTTCTGTTATTTTCCATCCTTCATGTCTGGATTTGAATTCCCTCTCCTGCCCCCTACTCCCCCACCTCTGCACCTCCACGTACCCCCAGGAGAGCCATCTATGCTTCTTTCCATCAGGTGTGCCTAGCCTGCCTGTGCTCGCCTGACTGCAGAGGCTGGAGAGCTGGAGTTCTGGATGAGACTGAGATTCCACCACTCAGATGTTCCTGAGTGGGATTCGGAAGGCAGGAGTAGAGCGCCCTGAGGTGGACCCGGACTTCTGCTGAACCCCCTGATCGAAAGCATTTGGGTTTTCTGAGGCAGCTGAAGCTGAGGTCCTGGTGTCCTGTCCCTGGCCCCTGGGGTTCTGACAAACAGGGTGCAGAGCATCCACTGTGCTGGCGACACCGCTCCTCCATTGTCACTCCCCACACCCTCTCCTTTTTGGGCGGATGATGTCAGGATAGCGGCACGTACTTACAGATGGTTTCTTTGGAGAAGAGAAATAAGTGTGTATTTCTCTACACAGTTGTGCAACGTCGTGTGTGTGTGTGTGTGTGTGTGTTACATTAGTTTCTAGTTTTTTCTTTCTTTTTAACCTCATACTGCCAAACTGCTGTTTTTCTACCTCAGTAAAACCCACCTAGGTTTTTCCTTTCACTACTGTCTTTTTAAACCCAGCCTAAAGTCTCATTGATCACCCCCGTCCAATTCTCCATATTTTACCCTTGCTGCACTTTTGTAACCTTCCCAAGCAATGTACCATGGCCTGGATCACGTCTGGTTGCTGGGGGCGCCCCTCATCTCTGTCCTGCCCTAGGGGACTCCACTCATTGTCTCTTCT
>NW_017731711.1:951665-956353 GCF_001890085.2 Hipposideros armiger
TACTCCATTGTGTAAATGTACCACAGTTTCTTAATCCAGTCATCTACCGATGGGCATTTCGGTTGTTTCCAAGTCTTGGCTATTGTGAATAGCGCTGCAATAAACATAGGGGTACTCCCTCCTTTTTGTTACTTGGCTTCTGAAATAAAGTTTGTCCTCACTGGCTCTAACTCCTTACTTGTGTCACTTGTAGCCTGGATTCAGGCTCCCTCTCCTCCCCTCACTCCATTGAAAATGCTCTTGTACAAGTCCCCAGTGACCTCCTTGATGCCACACCCAGTTTTCTGTTTTCAGTCATCATCTTGCTCCTCCTCTGCAGCATTTAACTGGAAGGATGGGTGAGAATTAGCCACGTGAAGATGGGGAGAGATGAGCAAGAGACTGAGTGCCTCAAGTACCTTATTTAGGTTTTGTATTTCCAGAACCTATTTCACAGTAGACAGACACGAAACAAATATCTGTTGAAGGGTAAAGGAAACAAATAAAACATCTCCAGTGTTTTGATGTTGAATAAGCCTATCTTATATGTAAACACTGAAAGAAGCGATAGCAATACACTGTGGCAAAATAATAACAAAAAAGAAATAAATGAACAGATTTCAAGGAAATTGTGGTACGATGTTGTTGGGTATCAGTGGAGAAGAAAGTAAGGCAGCATACAAAAAGAAGAACACAGGCAATTCGAGATGCTCAGGTTGAGAAAAAGGATGAATTCTCACCAAGGCAATTCATTTTGCTGAAAATACAGTCAAGTGTTAACACAAATTAACATGGAGAAATGACACCTATTGCCTATCCTAGAGGATCAATAGTAACATTATGGTGTAACTTATTTTATAATGTGTGACACACTACAGATCGGTGTTACCTTAACATGTGCACAAAATCAATATAGCTAACATCACCTACAATACTGATTTGCATAGAAAAGAATAATTAAATTGCCCCTGAAGCAACAGTGTCCTTTTATATAAAAAAATACGTAAATTAAAAAGTGAGTTTACTCAGCAAAAGAAATCCCTTCTTCCAAAAATTATTCATACTGTATTTCCTTTAAATAGTTAATTCTAAATAAAAATTCTTATAAATTTTAAATATGATTCTCCTTGTCCTTTGCCCTTTGTGTGTTCTCAGTAGAGAAAACTTATCATTCTCATTCTTCAATATGATAAAATGATTTGGGTTGGGGGGCCTCACTGAAGGATAATATGTAATGATTTATTATCAGGGTTAGGAATGAGAGTCTGAATAATGATTACAAATATTCATCTTCAAATTCAAAAAGCCTCTCTCTAAGAGAGCTTCCAGCCCTTACAATGGCCTCAGCTGAGTCATGGATGGTATATAAGTCATTATATTATAATTCACAAATTAAGATATTTTGATGCTGAGCTTTAATGTTGAATTCTCTTTCCTTATCACTAGACTTTAATTAAAAATGTCTTTCTGGGGCCTGCCAAGTGGCGCGTTGGTTAAGAGCTGGCTTGGGACGCCAGAGTTCCCCGGTTCGGATCCCACATATGAGGGCCAGTGACACTGTCCTCTACAGCTAAGATGCTGAACAACAGCTCAACCTGGAGCTGCCGTGAGTTGCCAGCGATGGCGTAGGCTGCAGCCCCTGCTGCAGTGGGTTGCCATGGGCTATCATATGTAGCCAGCAGCCAGTGTGAGTGGCCAGCAGCCGCCATGAGCGGCCGTCCAGAAGCCGGCAACTGATCTGCCTCGCCCGGGAAGAGNCACACACACACACACACACACACACATAATCACTCTGAGTTTCTGTTTCATTTTCAGACATATGCAAGCCTATAAAACCTTCATATATACATATTCTCAAACCGTTCACCTGACATATTCTTCTATTGCCAGGCAACAGCCTGCATTCCTTTACAGGTTAAATATTGAGGAAGGTCAGCCTTAGTTAAATAAAACAAATTGAGAATTACTAACTCCACATCAACAATACCCGAATTTAACATTCAGTAGCCAACAACCTGACCTTGAGTAAGAACTCTCCCATACACAGGAGCCAAAGCTTCTTACTGGGTGGAAAGGGGCAGTTTGTTCAGACCAGGCTTCAGCCAGTGATCTGCACTTAGAGACCGTCCCCAGCTGTTGCAGTGGCTGGTGGTGTAGAGGCAGTATGAATTATTCATTCGAGGAAGACAAATTAGAGTTAGAACCAGGTGCTCTGTCTTCCCTCGTGAGGACTCTGCCAATTAGGATAAAGAAGGAACTCTCCATCAAGCCACAGTCTCACTCTGTTATACTGTGCTTAACCCAGATTCCTGAACTGGGTTTGGAAATGGATTAGTGGATGATGAGCTTGTTTTAAAGGTGATACAGTGTTCAAGAGAAAAGGAGAGTTAACTCTACCAGTGGTTTTACAAGTAAAATGCAAGGTTCAAAGGGAATTGTTTTAATAGCGTTTGCGGTAGAAAGCCTGTTAAACAATGTAAGTTCACTTTGGAGAAGCAGGTCTTACTTTCAAGGTATAAAAGTGACTATTCAGGCATATTTTCAGACTAGAACAGACCTTGCTGGGGTCCCCTTGCCTTAGACAATATCTAAAATGACAGAATTGCAAGCAACTTAGGGATAGGTTGGTCTGATTTGCCAAAGTTATTCCAAGGCCACTCTGTGAACAAGCTGGTTATTGTTCTCAGACAGTTTAAGTAAGACCAGCTGTGGTGAAAGAAACACTCTCATCACACCTGCTTTGTAGCAATCCCAGGGATGGTGGTTGTAATGGAACACTGTGGAGGATATAGTGACAGTTCAGAAGTTACATTTATGCTGCTAACCAGGGCTGTGATGGCCTTCTCGCTCTGCATTCTCATCTGTTCCCAGGATGTGTCTTAAGCATAGGAACAAATGAGTCTAAATAGCTTTCTTCTAACTATTGGAGGATAAATCATCAGTCAATCAACAAACATTTGTTATTGTTGCTATGTAGATGGCATTGCTAAAAGCTGGGGTGAGTTCAGATATTGTAAGACTCTGGCCCCAGGAGAGAGAATAATAAAGACAAATGATAATCTAAGACCAGATAGGCCATACCCCTCAGGCGTGGGTTCCTTTAGGGAGGATTAGGCTTCACTAGTTAGGGGAGATTGCCCAGAAGATGTGAAATTGGAGCTGGGCCTGGAGAGTAAATCATATTCAGTAAAGAGGATTCTGCCCGGTACAATTGGGCAGAATAGAATATTATGTATGACTGGATGGCCAAGAAAGTGGCTCCCCTTCCATATTAGAAGGTTGAGATGGTCCATGCACTAGTCAGCTTGGGCTTCCATAGCAGAACACCACAGACTGGGGGACCTAAACCACAGACATTTATTCTCACAGTCCTGGAGACTAGAGGTGCAAAATCAAGGTGTCATTTGGGTTGGTTGCTGGTGCGGCCTCTCTCCCTGGCTTGCGGATGGATGCCTCCTCGCTGTGTCCTCCCATGGCCTTTCCCTGTGAATGTACTACCGGTGTCTCTTCCTCTTTTAATAAACATTCCAGCCCTATTGGGTTGGTCCCACCCTTATGGCTTCGTTTAACCTTAATCACCTCTTTAAAGGCCCTCTCTCCAAATATAGTCACATGGGAGCTTAGAGTTTCAGCATATGAATTTTTGGCAACACAATTCAATCCATGAAAGTCCAATAACACTTTCAGCTCTGGAGTGACCTCAAGTGTGTGTGTGTGTGTGTGTGTGTGTGTGTGTGTGTATGTGTGTGTGTGTTCCTATTTTCTGCAGATACATCGAATGTACTGGAAAATTCAGGGGAGGACATAATTCAGCTACAGAGACTTGACAAACCAGTAGAAAAGTGTTCTTCTTAAACTCAAAATGCACAGGTCTTAGGCCTAAGGCAATCATTTTAGTGACCCATTCACCAGGACCTTCAATTCTTCTCCCTCTCCTTTTGCCATATGTACCCTTTCATCCTCAAGCTTCAATGAGTCCCATCATCCTCTTCATCTGCTTCGTCTCATGGGCAGTGAGATTAACCAGAGGAAACAAGCATGGCAGAGTCATAGCTCCTAACCCCACCCGTGCCTAAGACAATCTTTTTACTTGTCCCACTCAGCTTCCTCTTATGTTCTGCATCAGTTAGGATCCCAGACAGGAATCAAATGGCACACTCCAATGTGAGGAGAGCTTAATGAGAAGACTGTTTGCCCAGGGTTATGGGAAAACAACCAAGCAAGGTGAAGTGTCCTAGAGGTAGCAACAGTGGGAAAGCCCCACTATCCCTCAGCCTGAATGGGAGGAGGGCTCCACCAAGACTGGTAGCTGTAAGGGAACACCTCCGCACAGGAACTGTGGCCCTCCAAAGAGGAATTCTGCTGCTGGCAGCTCATGGCCAGGCAAAAAGAGACCCGTGGGAATAAATACCCCAAACTCACCTCCCATTGCTTGAAACCAGACGAAAGCCAGAGAGTTAGGAAACGGGCACAGCATCTCAGGCGCAGAGCAGGGTGGGGAATGAACCGAGGGGGCAAAAGGAGAACATGCAGTACACACTCTTTATGGAAACTCTTCCAAACAGGTGCCGTTCTCCCCAAACTGTCTCCCTCTTCCTTACAGAACATGATTCTATTCCATTTTTCTCCGTAGGAATTGCTTTGCTCTTATTCTTCTTTCCCTGCTGTCTAATTGTGTCATAGTACTTCCTTCCCTAATATTCCAAGCA
>NW_017731711.1:959398-970361 GCF_001890085.2 Hipposideros armiger
CTCTTTCCAGGCCCCTGCTTTGAGACTCTTTCCAAGGCCATGCCTTCAAGAGAACATTACATGGGTTAATTCTTCCCCAAGATAGTTTCCTCTCTAAGTCAAGAAATTTAACATGAATGCACCTATGGGAGAAGAATGAGGGTGACTTATTTCTAAATATAATCCTCCATAGAAGCAGAACTAATGTCTGTCAGTGCCCTCATAAAGATTCTTAGGGTGAAAATTTCATAGATATCTGTTGAAAACTCAAGTGGTGGTATGTTCAAATGGTCACAGATTGAAGAACTGTCTACAAGTGAACAGCTATTCTGCTCTCTGAAAGAAATGGTATCTGCAGTAGAAAGTTACCTCCAAGCTGACAAAGTTGTTGAGATATAGGTCTGATATATTTGAGCCATCCTCTGGAAACAGAAAACAAAAATTTAAAAATAAGTACTTCAAAGTTATTGATTCAGAGATGATAGATTAAATTTTGAATCAAAGAATATGAAATTTTGAATCAAACATATGATATATATCTGTTTGATGAGCTAGCTCCATACCTTTCCCATATCCTCTTTTTAATATGAAATATTTGAACAGCACCAAAAAGTATAAAGGGTAATATAGCACTCATCCCATCATCAGAAATTATATTCACTTTGGGTCTTCTTAGTAAAGCTCATCCTCTTTTTCTATTCTGTGAAAGGGTTATATATGATATGGACAATAGTTTCTTAAGAGTTTGGAGAATGTTAACTGTAAAACCAGTGGGCCTGGTGTCTTATTGGGGGAGAAATAGTGGAATTTGACTACTGAGTCAACCTCTTTAATTTCAATGGTTTATTAGTTTTTAACTTTTTGAGTCAATTTTAGGAATTTAAACCTTTTCAGAACATTGTACATTTCCTCTATATTATAAAACTTATTGGCATAACGTTGATGATAGTATTGTCTTTGAGATTTTAGAATCTCTATATTTGTAGTTATCTTTTTTTATTTCTATCATGATTGATATGTGCCTTTTTTATTTTTTAATTTTTGCATTAGTCTTATAAGCAATTTGCAATTTTATCTTCTCAGAGGATCAGCTTTTGATTGAACACCTCTGTTGTTTCTCAGTTTTCTATTTTTATTAATTCTTTGCTCTTGCCTCTTTTACTCAACATTATGGTTAGAAGTTGGACTCTGGGGCCGGCCGAGTGGCGTGTTGGTTAAGAGCTGGCTTGGGATGCCAGAGGGTCCCAGTTTGGATTCCACATATGAGGGCCAGTGACACTGCCCTCTACAGCTAAGATGCTGAACAACAGCTCAACCTGGAGCTGGGCTGCCCTGAGTCACCCATGATGGCGGGAGCTGCAGCCCCTGCTGCAGTGGGTTGCCATGGGCTACCGTGTGTAGCCAGCAGCCATAGTGAGCGGCCGTCCAGAAGCCGGTGACTGATCTACCTCACCCGGGAAGAGAGCAATGATGGTGCCAACTTGGGCCAGTGAAGCGACGTCCTCCACAACTAGACTGAAGAATAAAAGGACAGCAACTTGTCTGTTCCCCATTCCCCAATTCCCCAGCGCTGTTCCCATCCCCTAATTCCCTAATAAAATCTTAAAAAAAAAAAAGTTGGACTCTGAAATCAGGATGTCTGAATTCATATGCCAGCTCTTGCTTGTATCTCACTGTGTGGATAAGCTGCTTAACTTCTGTGCCTCGGGCTTCCCATATGTAAAATGATAACATAATAGTACCTAACTCACAGGTTGTTTGTGAAGATTAGTTCAGTTTTCATAACTATACCGAGTGTGCTTGAAAAAATCATTTAGCCTCTGTTGTTTATGAGATTCCCTATCTCTACTGGAACAAGTTTATGAATTGTGCAGTTTTTCTATAGGTTTACTTTTTTCTTTTTTGCTTGATGTATTTTTTGGGGGGAGAGGGGCGGTGAGGCATATTAAGATCTCCAATATAATCATGGATTTGTAAATTTCCCTTTCTGATAGGATAAATTTTTCTTTCTATTTTAAGTACATGCAAGTTCATGATTATAATATGTTCCTGTCAGGGTTTTCCTTTTAATTAAATTAGAAACTATCTTTATAGACCTCAGGGTTCCCATTGCTTGGGGCACCATGTCATTTGACCATCAAATGACTGTAAGTTTGCTGATTGAAACATCTGGGCACACACATTGCCCAAGTAGGCTTAGGCCCACGCATAAGTTCTGCTATGGAAACCTGTCTATCATTATCAACCCTGACTGGCCCTGACCATCACCACTGGGCCTTACCTTGGAGCTGACCCATACCCTCACAGCTAAGACTCACCCACTGTGCCCCAGAAGGGCTGCTTTCCTTGAACCTCCAATAGCCGGTATTGTGTTTTCCTATTATTGCATTTTGCCTTGAATTCTATTTTGTGTCTTGTTAATAAACATTGCCACAACATGTTTATTTTAGCTAATATTTGCTCAGGATATTTTTGCCATTCCTTTAATTTTCAGCTTAAAAAAATCATTATGTTTCACATGTACCTTTTGTAAATACAACATAATAGCTGGAATTTTTTTTCAATATTCCAAATATCTGAGAATTTCCAACTTTTTATAGATAATAGTAAATGTAATCCATTTCATTTCTACTATGTTAGTTTTTAAAAAGTTATCACATTCCTTCTCTATTCCTTTCCTAACTTCTTTTTCATTGAACATATTACCTTACTTGCCCCATCTTTTCTTCTCTGCAGTTTGGAGTTATTCATCCCATTTCTGTTTTTTTAATTAGCTTTTTAAAACAAATGTTTAATGTCAAAAAAATCCTCTATCATTTTTTCTGAACTATATATAGATTTTAAGGTGCTTATAATCTGAACTTTTTCTTTATAGTTTTATAATACTTTTGTTTACAATTTTAGGTTCACCTTGAATTTAATTTTCCAAAATTTTAGGCATAATTATTCTTAATAACAGTTAATTCTTATTCAAATTTACCAAAAGTATATCAATTTCTTTATTCAATGCTCTTTCTTATACATGGTGTTGTATGTCTCAGAAAGGGGACTAGTCAGCTACCCTTCTGCTTGACTGCTCATACTCTTAAAGACTAGCCTTGCTTAAAATCATTTAAGACAGGATTTTTTATTGAAGTAATTTTCCCTAAGCTTTTTGAAGATATTGTTTATGGCCTCTGGCATCTACTATTTCTCAAGCCTTCTGAGGAACTAACTGTCATTCCTTGGTATGTGTTCCACCTTTCCCTCTCTAATATCTTTTAGGATTTCCTCCTCATCTTTGATGTTGAACAATTGCACTGCTATTGTGTCTAGGTGTGGATTTAATTTATCTGGCTTAGGACTTGGTGAGCCTCTGCTGTTTGAGGATTGGTAGTTTTCTATGGACTTAAAGGTTGTGGGGAAGAGACCACATTCACATGCATTATAGGTTACCACATAATTAGCGAAAGATGAAAATTGAGTGGAAGCCAGGTGACCCCACAGGATAGCAACCAAAACACAACTTGTGCCTCCATAGATATGGCCACCTTGGCCCGTTTCCACGGGCCAGCACTTGCTTGATTCCATGCTCACCTAGCAACCTTCCGATACTTGGGCTTTTGCACCTATGGGAGACAAGATGCTCATCAGGCTGATACAAACACCAGATTGTCTTGACAGCCTGGAGCCGGGACCCAAGGCCCACCACAGTGCCAGGTACTAATCTTTGTGTGGAGAGATCTGGCATGTCCTGGAAGAAAGGCTGGGGCAGCCCAGGGCCTCAGAGGCTTGGGGCAGCAACTAATTACTAACTCATGCAAAATTACTCAGTATTTGAAGGACCACTCAGCTGGTGCACACACCCTAAAAGTCAGCTTACTATACACCATCTTGCGAAGTCAAATTTTCAAATGTTCAGATGTAGCACCTGGCTGACCGTAATTTGTTAGAACACCTGCATCTCTAAAGGTTAAAAGAGAAAGAAAGGAAGGAACCAGGGAACATTTTTTTTCTCAGCCACATGTACATACCCTGTGGTTTTCCAGTGCCCAGGGCACAATCAAGCTAAATGTTTCTGTGCAAGTGGGCTCACAGCAGCTCAGCTCCTCTCGGGTCTTCTATATGTTTGACGCTTGTTTCCTGAGCACCATCACAGGCTGTTTGCTCACCTCTCTGGGCTGTGATCTCTCGGTTGATCCCCTGTTTTAGGGCGGTCTCTGTGGACAATGTGACCAGCCAACCATGGTGACTCATAACAATGATCGAGACCTGATTGGAGAGAATATGGCATTATTCTGTAGCCTGGAATCAAGGCGGGACTATTTACAGAAACCGAGTTATTCTGTTGTAGTACTTTCTAGGAAGGTTTGCTGCAATTCTTTCCAAATGGAACAGATCTCTGTAAAGCCCTTTGGAGGCATGCAGTGCCCTCCTGGTCTGTCTGAGGTGGCATCTATTCATGCAGACCTCTTGTGATGAGCAAAACTTTTTTGCCATTGTTCCTTTACCTCCTAGAATACATTCTCATATAGTCTGTCTTATTTTTTTGTCCTTCCTCCTTCCCTCTTTCCATAAGGTCTCTGAGCAGTGAGTGCAATTTCCTGCATTGCATTGAAAACTGATGATGATTTAATTCCTAAGGAGTATACTACATTACTGATGCTGCTTATAAATCTGCATATGAAATGTGCATCACCAATTTAAGGTCATGGTGCAACCCCACACACAGCCTGCTGAAGCGTAATTCAGTAGAAAGTCTCCTGAATGAATTATTCAATTAGGCAACATACAGGAACATGTACTGTTCAGAGTGTGCTTGAGAATAGCTTATGCTAGTGCTGCTAATCTAAGATAGACATTCATTTTTGTCTGCCAGATAGTATAACGTAGCAGCAGAAACTCATTCTGGATAAAATAGCACATGTGCGTCAACACACCTTTATTGAACACCAGCTCTGGCCAGCATGAAATACAAGATAACGTACGAGCCAGTATTCCCGTCTTTAAGAAGTTCACTGTCTAATTGCAGTTCCAAGGGTAACAGCCATGAAATAACCAAAGAACAGGGCACAGCAATTAATTGTGTAAAATAGTATGGAAGGCTTCAAGAGCTACAGAAGTGTGCATGTGAATGACTCTAGTTGTATAAAGAACCACCGATTCCATAAATAGTGGGCAGTTTCTATATGTAGTGCACCCTGCTAGTTGCTGTGTGGGACTCACAAGAATAAAAGCTGGCTCTTTGCCTCCAGGGAGCTTATAGTTGCTTTAGGGTGACAAGACAGAGAGGCATACTGAAAAGTGAATAACCCTTGCAGCACTTGCAGACTTCAAGCACTTTCAGGTCCAGGGAGCTTTCTTCCTCTTTCTTTTTTTCCAGTTTAACTTGCCTTTTATTTTGAAATTGAAACAGCAAAATCAAGTAGTGTGGCTGAAACAACATTCAGGAAAAAGAAAAGTGGAGTCTTTATCAGTTAAAAAGCTAACTCTGAAACTTGAAGCCAGCTGTTCTCCCTCCCTCAGACAAAATAGAGGACAGATTGGATGAAGAAGTTATTAACCATCTGCAGGGAGTCAGGACAGACTCTCAGCGGTAATATGAGCTCAGCATACACCCGTCCATTTACCATCCCAGTTGAGGAATTTCCTCCGAGCATCTTTCTTTTAGTGATGCTCATAGCTGAACCAAATGTTCCCCCCACCCCATTTGAACCATTATCTTGGGTGGAATGCTATTTCTTATAAAATTATTTATTATCTCCCTCCCTGCAATGTCAATGCATTGGTGCAATTCTGGAACTACAGAAAATAAGTCTAATTAACAAAGATAATTTGTCATTTCCCAAGAATATTGTCAATTCTTTTAACCACTCCACTCCTCATTGAGCTAATCTTCAGACATTCTTTTTAGACCTTTTATTTTGGGTTTCCCTATTACACGGCACACTTACAGAATTGCTGGATATCTTGATGTTCACATTTCTAAAACAGGTTTCAAAGCTCAATAAACAAATGTAGTTAATATCCTCAAATGGTATGCCGCTCCCTGGAACAGAGCACAAGATAAATAAAGTGGTGTAGCCATTACGTCAGCCCCCAAAGCACTGCATGGAGTTGTGGAAAATCTACCGGAAGGGGCCTGGGAGACTTACCCATCCAATCTCTTCATTGTACAGATGGTGAAGCGGAGATCCAGACAGATAAAGTAGCTTTAAAAGTGTACACAGTTAGTTTATTCTCCCAATCTTTGTGTGTTTCTAGTTGGTATTTGAAGATGGGGCATGGGAGAGTTTGGGAGCTCATTGAAAGATGAAAGTGCAGTAATTATTTATCCTAATTAAAGGGGAATCTAAAACACTAGCTTAAAGCATTTTTCAAGTAACTGTTTATATAATTAATGCTGTTGCTTTTTCTCCCTTTCCACAAAGCCTCAGGGATTGGCTACTCTGACCCACAGCTTTATCTGCTGTGGACATTCTCGTATGTCTGTGGTTTATTGGGTAATGATTTATATTTGCAAGGGAATGCTTGATTGGGCTCAGTTAACTCAGCTTGAGAAATTTGCTAATGATGCCAAGGTTGAGGGGTTCGTTCCCTGTGAGTCTCTTAGCTTTGCTGTGATCCTTAACTGTGGCCAATATCCGTAATCCCCACCAGTTATCTCACATGTGTGGGCTTTTGAAATCGGTATGGTGCCTGGATAGAGTGAAAAAGCATCATTCCTTTTCAACACTCACCTACATGAAAAGCCAGACATGTAATAAATAATAATGATGGTGATGATAATTATACCTAATGTTTATGAAATACTAAATACGTTGTGAGAATCTTGCAAGTGTGCTCATACAGGCCATATCTTATTTAATTCTCACAACTCTATGAGGTAAGTATTATTATTATCTCTATTATAAAGATGGGGAAAGTGAGGCTTCGGATAGTCAAATAACTTGCTTAAGTTTAACTGACAAATGTGCAATAGGGCCTGCCTAGAATTTGAACTTGAGTCTGCCTGACTTCAATGTCTATAGCCATTGAAAAACCAACATTATTAGTGTGAATGCTTGGTTATGCATTGGTTACCTCTGAGTTCCAAGTCATGTATTAATTTGTCTGCTTTTATTTTATTTTTGGTGGACTTGACCAGTATTATGGTATACTGTTTAAAAGAATGGACTCTGAGGCTAGAATTCTTGGGTTCAAATCCTAGTGCCACTGTGTATTACCTTTGTGACCAAGAGCAAGTTATCAGACCTCCTTGTGCCTCATCCTTCTCATCTGTAAAATGGGAAAAATAATAGCACCTACTTAGATTTCTTGAGGGGGCACTAAATTAATTAATATCACTAGAGAGTTTAAAATAACACTTAGTGTTTGGTGCTACTGCTGGAGGACCTAAGAAGGAACTCACAGCAACATCTTAACCTTCCCAAATGGGTTCATGTACATTGTCTTATTAGTTCAGGTGGCATCATTCCCAAATTGCAAGTCTGCATGGTCACAAAGAGAGGGCGAGAAAGCTGGGGAATGTGTGTTGAAAACAAGCATGGATTACTGAAAAAAAAAATTCAAGAAGGTGCCCACGTGACAGTTTAAACGCTCCTCATGTCAGCCCCCTCCTTCCTTTTTGGGCGTGCCAGGAACTCATCAGTTATGGGCCATTGCACAACGTTCTTTGCTGGGAACACGTTGTGTTCCCTCCTGTGGCAGACCTGCTGCCATGCTTGCTGTCGGGCTCCAGCCTCCCATTAACAGAATCCCTTGGGGATGAATAGTTCCCTTACATTAGGTGGCAATGCACTTATTAATGATAAACTGATGAAGAGTGGCTTTTGTACATTAGGTGAGTGGTCCTTTGATGATGTGGCTGGAATCAGACCAAAGGTTTTATTCTATTTTTCTAGGAGAGTGACAACTACCTAAAATATGCTTTTTTCTTGTCTGTTACTAGAAAGTGTCACGGTCAAGTTTTAATAGAACAAAAACTATATGTGACAGGTGGTTTTATTCCTTTTTTTCTTTTATGTTGTCTTTGGTAGGCGAAGAGCTTCAAAACAGATCTTAGGGCTTCATCATAAACCATGATCCATTGCTGGTCCCACAGATACCAGTTGGGTTGAATGGTGAGGGTATGTATGCTTGCAGCCACATTCTGAGTCTTCTTCTTTGCTGAGGAGTAAAGTGACCCTCTCTGGGGAGGTCTTATGATGTGGTTTATTTTGAGATGTCTGCGGTGAGTGTGGTCTGACCCTGGAGAAAAAACTGAGTTCTGGATGGCCAGTAGAACTATACCTGGTTGTTGAGGCTCTTTGGAGCCTTATTAACACCCTAAACAATTTGATATTCACCTCTAGGTTGGGAAAAGAACGAGATCAGCTTCTGGGAATGAGATGAGGGATGCAGCTCTGTTTTCCCAGGAGCTGACCCCATGGTGATAGATGCCTTCTGTGTCATGATTACCTACATAAAGGCACACGGGGAGAGGGAGATCAGCAGAACTCACTTACATAGACTCCTTTGTTGTGGTCCCTGAGACATCTGTGAACGAGTCCCCTTCCCTGGGGTGAAAGCCACCTGTAGTTTTCTTTAAGGATTTATAAGAAAGAGGAGCTTTTAGGAACTTCTTCAGGTTCCTTCCTAAACTACACAAATTGAAAACCAATCAAAACAGTGCTGGGTTGTTGATTTAGACCCAGGGCCTGTATTGACAAGCATAAATCTCCCTCTGGGATAAATTAGTGAAGGCGGGTTCTTTGGCTATAATTAGTACAGCACCACATTAAAAAAAAAGTGTTTGTATTCTGTTTTGGTTGAGTGATTATAGGCTCATAATAAGTTGCCTATTTGTAGGATTGTTTCTTACTTAGTGTTTCCTTTTTTCCCCCCAAAAAAATGTTTAGGGGAGAATAAGTCGTGGGTAGGGGTATGTTTTGGGGAGAAGGAAACATTGATTGAATACCTACTGTATGTTGGGTATTGTGTTAGGTGCTTTGTATAAATTATTTTTTAGAACAACTTCATGAGGTAAATTTTTAAATCAGGTTTTTACTTATTTTACCAATTAAGGATCCAAGACTTACGATGTGGTGGTTAATACATTTATTGGGCTGGGATTCTGAGCAGTCTGACTCAAGTTTACTCTGCAGTGTGGTATTGATGAATTTGAAGTTGAATTTGAGGCAGGTGTTTAGAAAGCTGTAGGCCACTGGATAGGATGCTATACTAAGGAAGAGCAGCCTAGCCTATTTAATCAAGTTTTCAAATTGCGCCCTTTGCATAAGTTGCCTAAAGCACAAAGGCAGCTAGGGATCTTATTTTAGCAGAATTAAACTCTTTAATGGATTTTCCTCCCCATGCCCTGAGAATATTTCTAGTCTAAGAGACATCTTCCTTTCCAGGAAGATCTGTTTCACACAATAGACCACAAGCAAAAATGTATTTCTAGTCTCATGAAAAAAAAAAGAAAAGGTGATTAAAATTAGGCTTTAATTCTTTTCTGCATGTCAGGCATACTTTTAAAACATGTAGCTCTTAATTCTATCTTGACATGAATTTAGAATTTTGCATGAAATGACTAAACTAAAAAAAAGCCAATGAAAGCAACATTGGTAAATGTTGATAATACATTGATAATCAGACATGAAATTCTGCTTGTCTAAGTTCTCAGACTAAAGGGCTGATAGTGGAGTTGAAAGCGGGAACCTTTTCTAGCCCTCCTTTTAATACCTGGAGCTTGAATATTAATATTTCAGGTGAACTACAGGTTTCAGACTTGCAAATTTTTGTCACAAAATCAAAGGGAATAGAGAATTGTAAAAGTAGAGGAGAGAGATGGGTGAGAGATAAGAGGACCTCTTAGTGTCAGCAGGATGGAAATCAACAGGATAATGAGGATTGCTAGGGTAAATAATTTCCATCTTATTCCCAATAAAAATATTCTCTCCCTCACCTTTCAAATTCCCTGCTCACCTTCTGTGTATCCAAAACAAATGATTATCTACTCTTCACTCCTGAAACGCGCCCTGAAGTAGGTGTAGTTATGGAATTCTGAAGTGTTTCTCTCTGGGGCTCTCTGTCTTAAAGCTGGTAGACCACAGGCATTAACATGTATGTTGTTTTTGCATAGCATTATTTGTTTTCATCATTTGAATTTGTGAGCGTAGTCACACCTCCCAAAGTATATTAGGTATTCTTATCTTGGGAATTCATGGATAGCTTGGGAATTTCTGTAGAAAAACAAGAGATTCTGTATCATGTCCAGTTAAAGCTAGCAGAAACACAAAATGAAACGGATAGGCTGTATGTACTCCTCCATCTTAAAATGGCATTTGTTTTTTTCTGTCTCCCTTCACTAGTACAGATTCTGACACTTTCTCTGACCACATCACACGGATGATCTGCAGCATTTCTTAAAGCAACACTCCAGGTATCTGGCGTGGGGTTAGCTCTTCTTTGTGTGAAAGACTCGGAAACAGCTGCACCAAGATAGACAAACTATCATTAACAGGCACCGAGAAAACTGCCCTCTTTATGGCCATTGGGCTTCAGTGGCTGGAGGGGAGCCTTAAGACCCACTATCCATCTGGGGTGGTACGCATCGCTCACTTATCTGGTGTGGTGTGAAAATGAGCCACTTAACCACATAATAGGCGCGTCTTTTGTCTCTCTCTTTTAGGTGTGCAGAAAGCACCTTGGATTATAAACAGTGCATAGAACCAGTACTTCTGGGAGGACAGGCTTCAGAACACAGCTCTGGCACTCAGACCTCAGCAGCATGTAAACTGCCTCTGTTAGTAAGTGCTTCTTCGGCCTCTGTCCCCCCACCTTCCTCTTTTGGATTTAGACACTTGGGCTGATGTGCATTTCCATCACAGGTTAGCACTTGGAAACAAGAAAAAAAGGACTCACCACCCCTCAGTGTTACTTGATGGAACAGCATCATGCAGTCCTATGTTTTAGTGACCAAATCAGGTGGCACATGTACTTATTCTTCTTTTTTTTTTTT
>NW_017731711.1:970851-973233 GCF_001890085.2 Hipposideros armiger
AACACAAAAACATTATTGTCTAAGACGTTTTTGTTTTCAGAAAGCTACATACGACCTTTTTTAACTATATGTTTTTTTAAACTATATGTTTATTCATCCCATCTCATTCAGCAAAGAAATAAAATGGCTGATATTATTATTATTATTTACATTTTGGGATCTTGAAGTTCTTTTACTGTTTTTGACCTTGTTGAAAGAAAATCTGATTTTTTTTTTCGTTTTTTTCTGCCTTCATTGGACTGTGACTCCTTAAGGCCAGGGATTGTACTATTTGGTGTTATATCCCCAGTACCTGTGTTTAGTGCATAGTAACTGATCAATGAACAATTTGTTAATGAAACGGTTGACAAATAAATTGTTATTCAACAGAGACAAATATCGTCCAGTTTTATAACTGGGGAGAAGGTCAATCAGAATTAGTTAACAATCTGAGTTGTGGAACATAATGTGAGGAACTGTAGAATGTTTTGTTAGCATGTCTCAGCCAACTGGGAAGGCTGAGGAAATGTTTTCACGTAGGCTACCTGCAAGGCTTGCTTTAATCACTCAATGAGCCAAATTTGAAATTCATTTTTTTGTGTGGATCTACCAGAATGCTTGAGAATTATTTCCTCTCAAGCGGGAGTGTCCCTCCACTCTTGTTTTTTTTCTCATATTGCCCTTTGTGGTCTTGTCTTAATAATAAATTAACATAAGCTTGATTGGTAGGCTCTAGATAACTAACTGGTGACCAAAACGACATCCCTTCCTTGTAACATGCTAAGAAGTAGCTTTTTAAAAATGGGTTTTTATCTTGAAGCAACTTATTCTAGCTTTCTAAGCTCTTTGGTAAGATGTATTGCACTTTTAAATATGTCTGAGGGTAAAATAAATATTTGCTGAGCTACACTGAATACCGAAGTTCTTAGATGAAAAAAAGCAGATACTTAAATTCCTATTGGCAGATTACCTTCTCCTAACATAGGTTTATAGAGGCCAACTTTCCTTCAGTAGCTGTATTTTCTCACACTGTTGCCCCCATTTCTCCTACCCTTAAAAGGAAAGTGTGCAGGAAATGAACTCTTAGGATGAAAATCTCCTAAGTCTTTCCAAGTTAAATCCTGAAATCCCGTAGCTTAGGGCCAGAACTCCTAAGGAGATGTTCATCCCAGCCTGCAGGAGGAGTGGTGACACTGTGCTTGTGGTCTGTTTTCTTTCTTATTAGTGGTATGGGGAGAGGGGGTGGGGGTGGGGGAGGATGTCAACCCTATCACAACATATGTCTGCATTTGAATATCTAAATGATAGAGTTCTTTATCTTTTGCAAGTTTCTTTCTGACAGGTAGGCTCAGAAAACATCTCTCCCTAAAACTGAAATGTTGATATAAATATCTAAAGAAAAAATTTTAATCACAGAATACATTGAACAGGCTCACTGATCTTGGATACCTGGAAAAGGATTTTCAAACAGACTTTGTCAGCTCAGCCTTGGCATTCCTTGTCAAACAAAAGCATGCCTAAAGACACATTTCAAAAGCAGACCATGCAGCAGTTGCTAACCTGCAGAAAATCGAAAAGGAACGCAGAGGCCAAGAACAAACAGAATAGGAACCAATGAGAAATGAAGCACAGTTCTGAGAAAGTATTTCAGAGAACCAAATGTGTTTTTAAAAGGCTGCATCAATAGTTTAACACCAGCAAGTCAAATTTCATTTTTTTGGGGTTTTTTTTTTTTGCGATAGTCTTAAGATTTGTAATGAAGAACTGAAACGATCAATTCAGCCTCAGCTAAAAACAGCTAATACTTACAATCTGGAGGGTAGTATGAGGCAAAAAGAGGTGGAGGAAGAAAAGAAATTTTATTTTTGACTCACACAAGTTGAGTTATCTTCAGTAATGTCAGAATTTAAACATTTCAATCAACTGTAGATTTGGGTAGATGGCCTTTAGCAAAATTAAAAGTCTATTTTTTTTTTTTAAAGGAGAGGCCTTGTCTTGGTACTCGCATTTATGTCATTCACATGACTTAACTTGCGTTGATTAAACAGTGATTTGATAATGTGCAATACAGTACAACACAAGCCCAAGTTTACGGCTTTCCCAATAAAATCATGTAGTTTTTAATATTTTTCGTGTCCATTTTCAGAGTATTATTTGTAGTGCAATTGGGCATAGACTTCACCAATAGATTTCTTTACTTAAATATGATTTTTATTATTCATAAGGAGCATAAATTGGGCTTACATGGACATTTCTATACCCTCACACACACAGCCCTGGAAAGGCACAGGCAAGTGACAAATGTGGGAATGAGAGAGTGATTGATATAAAGGACTCTGGCGCAATGGCCACAGATCTGGGTCCAGGTGTGTGAGGCTGGTCTTGGTGAAGGGGGTGTGGGGA
>NW_017731711.1:975418-978172 GCF_001890085.2 Hipposideros armiger
TGGGAATCAAACCGGTGACCCTGTTGGGAGCAACAATTAAGAGCTCGTGCTCTTAACCAATGGAGCCACTTGGCTGGCCCTCACATAGGGTTTTGAAGCTCATGCAAAAAAGTTTGTTTTATCATATAGCTTTTGAAGAATTTGTGTAGGAGAGCAAAATCAGACTTGTGAGATGAAAAAAAATAATTTTAGTGGCAGTGTATATACTACACTACAAAGAGGGCACGAACAATATATTCTAGGGACCACGCATTCCAGAATCACCTTGCGAGGCTCCACCTAGACCCACTAATTAGAAACTGGGGGCTGGATCTCATGAATCTACATTTTTTTAAACAAGATCCTCAGGTGATTATTATGCCCTGCAAAAAATAGGTATCACTGTGTTAGAGAACCGAGCAGTTAGGAGGCTGTAGTTGTAGTTCAGGTAAGAGATGATCAGAGCCTTAACCCAGCAGGAGCAGTGGGAGAAGAGAGTAAGACAAGGATATAAGAGATGTTGAGATGGGGAAGGGTAAGCAGGATTTGGATAGGTGGTGGTGCCACTTACTTAAGTAAGAAATTCAGGTGGAGGGAGATGAGATCCGTATTAGAAATCCTGACTTTGAGGTGCTTGTGGAACATCTAGATGGCGATACCTGGCAGCAATTATACATACAGTTCTTTAGGTCAGAAAAGCGGTTTGGCCTGGAGATAGGAGATTGAGGCAACTTCAGAGAATACTTAAAACCTTGGATTTGGGCATATTAAAACATACAATGGAAACATTTTGTTCGGACTGGTGGAACATGCCTGGTTTCCTCATTAAATGTACAGAGGCACACTCTGGAAGCCAATTAGCCTTTAGCTTGATAATTCATCATGTATTAATGCATGAGAGTTTAATTGCTTCTCATCTTGAACTGCTCTTCCCCTCAGTGGCAATTTTACTCATTCAGGGGTAGGTAAGTGGATTAGTTAGCTATAACAAACCTCAACTTTTCAGAAACTAAACACAATAAGCGTCTATTTCTCCTGTAAGTAATAGTCCAATACAATTGGCAAGAAGCTTCCTCCAGGTGGTACTTCAGAGACCCAGTTCTTTCCAATGTCTGGCTCCACCATCATCTAAAGACTCAAGAGATCTGCATCTAGGTAGCAGCTGGGGGGATACAGAGGTGGGAAGACACATCCACTTCTTAGCCACCTTGGCCCAGAAGTGACCCTGGATCACATTCCATTGGTGAACACTAGTTATATGGCTTCACTTAGATGCAAGGAGGCTGAGAAAGGTCATGCCTGACTGGGCAACTGCTTCTCAGTGACAACTCTTTATAATGGAAGAGGGCTCAGAAATTTTTGGAGGATGGTTAGTCTTCTCTAGCACAGTAACCATACAGTTAGATTAGAATATGCTCCAACCTGATATCTGGAGTAGACTAGAAAATGCTCCATAAAAGTGTCTAATTATTAATTAACTAAAATTTTTGAGCCCCTGTTATATATGCTCAGCACTATTGTAGGTACTGTAAGAGTAGAATTAAAGCATGAAAGGGTTGGTCAATCAAAAGGTATTTTTTTGGCACCCACTATGACCACAGCATTACCAAAACTTAAGTTTAAATAATGACTCATCTCCTTGAGGAAGCAAGAATGCCTTCCATAAAGCGAGCATACTGGAGAAAATATTAACCCTTAGTAATAAGCAGTATTGTACATACTGTTTTCAAGAATAAAATCCTGGAGGACCAGGGTATTTAGGGCAGGCATTTTTGAGGATGTGGAGCTAGGACCAAGCCTTCCAGAGTGGAGTTTAGATAGATGGAGTGGAGAGGAGGGAGCATGCCAAGAAGAGCAAAGCAGATGCAAAGGCACAGGGGCAGCGTGAATGCAGGTACTCATGGGACATGAAGCCAGTCTGACGAGAATGGAGGACATATTGGACAATCAGCCTTCTCAATATAATTGCTTTTATTTGTTCTGCAGCATAAAAAAGATGTTTCACAGGTTTGCATCAAATTTGGCTTCATGGGGAAGAAGGGCTTTTTGTGGGAATAAGGTGAGTGGGTTGTAGACCAGGAAAATGAATAATGTTTGTTGTTTTTTTTTTTAAACTTCTAAAATGTAATTTGTAAAGCAGATGCTTTAAATTGCAGGTTTTACTTCTGGATTTTACTGTTTCTCTCATTGGCAGCTCTGTGTAACTTGCCTACTCTTTGAAGTGGGCTTAAGGGTGAGCCCTATCTGGGATTTATTTAGTCAACAATGATTCATGATTTTCCTGAGCCAAGCAGGATAGGACAGCTCGTGGAAAATAAGACTATCTTGGTTGAATGGGGTCATCTTATAAAGGGCTTTGACCGTCAGGTGGCTGAGTTCTGATTTGATGTGGTAGGTACTGGGGAGCCATTTAAAGTTTCCTAAGAGGTGAGTAACTTTTTGAGAGTGTTAGTTAATGAAGATCCATAATGCAGGAAGGCCGGAAGTGAGGGAGGCTGGTGGAAGGCAATGCCAGAAGACAATTCTGCAAATCCAGGGGAGGGGCTGAGGACTGGTATAGAGGAAATGGAAAAGAAGTACAGGGGAAATGGGAAAAGTGAGGGAGAAGACCAAGTCCTGAGATTATGGGCCTGGGAGAGTGGCAGTGCTGTGGAAGGGAACTAGTGGATGGCAGAGTGTGGGGAGGGAGTGAGAAGATGATGATCCGAGTGATTACCACGGAGACTTGGGTTGACACATGGATGGTAAAGAACGCTTACTATCTCTTTAGTCTCT
>NW_017731711.1:983012-1003437 GCF_001890085.2 Hipposideros armiger
GGAAAACAGAAGGGTGAACTGATAGTATCACTGAACACAACTCTTAATTAGTGACAATAAAGAGCTGGCAATGAAGTGGAAAACCGTGGAAAGTGAGACTCAAACTCCTATATGTTTAGGGAGGTCTCACATCTCCCCCAGCCAGGAAGGGCTGTAGGTGAATTTAGAATAAGTTGAAGTTCTCTTTCCACATCAATGATTCATCTTAAAAAAAGTGAAGTTACTGAATAGAAGTGAAATTGGGTTCTCAAGTGCCTCTGGCCATTTTTGTGTCATGCCTTCTGTTGGCTTCTTGCTGTGAAGTTGTTTCTTCTTTTTGGTGTGATTTTACCTTAAAGCAGGGGTTTCTGAAGCAAGGTGTTCTTGGGAAGCAGCAAAGCCTTTACAAAGAACTTTTTGGATATGTAATCAATTGGATATGTAATCAATTGGATATGTAATCAATTGGATATGTAAAAGATGTAATCAATTAATCTATTGACAATAGTTGTTGAGCTCTTACTCTATGGATCTCGACCTGTGCTAAGCACGTTTAATAGGAGGTGGATTTTTTAAAAGCATAAAGGCAAGTGTGGTTAGAATTTGTCTTCTCCCAATACTGAGCTATCTCAGAGACAAAGGAAGTTCAATTCTTCAATTCCAACCAAGAACCGACAATCCTGGAGAGCTGTGTCTTGTCGCTCTGCAAGCATGGAGGCTGACATCGCACTGTGCTGCTGGGGAAAGGGTGGCTCGAGGAGTGACAGGCTCATTCAGTGAGTTTCACTGGGAAGGAATAATGAATGGAAATGAGGGAGGGGTCATGCTATAAAAGCAGAACATGACTATCTTCAGTTTGGACATTTGAGAGAGTGCTGCAAAATGCTATTCTGAAAGCCATCACTGATTCTAGGCAGAGCTAGGAGGGTGTGCTTTTCTGTCCACACTCAGTGTCTCATTCTTGAGTTACCCTGTTTTAACAAAAGGATTTTTCTGTCCTCCAAAAGCAAGTTCACAAGCAGATGCAAAATATTTCCATCTGGACATGAGCCATGTACAGGGCACCCTGCCTTGCACTGCAAATGGTTCCAGTGGGCCTGGGGAATCCAGAAACCCTGACCACACATTTGTGGGCTTGGCTTCTCCCATCTTTATGCAGCCTCATGGCTCTTTAAAGAATCAACACTCCTTACTGAGCTTTGGATTCTGAACCAGTGACACTCTTAGAACGTCTCCCAGAGGGACAGCTGACTTCTCTCCAGTCTCAGAGAGAGAGAGCTGAGGGGTGCCAGGACTTGGTCAAGCTGGCAGTCCCCTGATATCTCAACACCTTCCCCACCTCCACTGTGACTGGCAAGAGCCAAGCTTGCCAGCACTGTATAAAGGGAGGAAGGAGGCTTTGTGACAGAGAAGGAAAGAGGGACAGGTGGTCAGATGGAATGAGAAGGCCTGCAGCCAGCTCTTTGAGAGAAGGTAATGCATTTGATGTACTCTAATGGTACCCCTGACTGAGGGGCCATATGGAGCCCTGGATATCGCATAATTCCATCTTACTCTCCAGTTGAGACCACCTTTTCCTGCCGAAATCATAGTTCAATTGGGTCAAGCAGTTGCCACTGCTATTTCCTACTGCTCTCATTCAGAAGGAGAAAGTTAAAAACATAAGGAGTACCCTGGCACCTGATCCTGGTGCATCTTTTACAGTTAGAGTCTGGCCAAACTTTAGTGACTAGGAATGTATCATTTCAAATACCTGCATTTTAGAGATAGTTAAGGTTAACCCTTTAAAGCATGGGACAAAAACTGGTAAGACAAAGGGCCAAACGTGGCTGTAGATGCACCTGGAGAACTTTCACCAGCTTATAACACTCCCTACGAATGTACCCGCTACTGATTCACACAGATAAGTCATATGCCTGGGCTCCAAAGGTGTTTGGGTTTGTAGCCCCTGCTTAGGCACTGGCACTTTTAAGTGACTTTTTGATGGAACTATTTCTAAAAGATATTGTGCTTTTTTGCTTTCTAAAGCAATATGCAATGAACATAATTTTCTTTTCTGCCCTCATCATATGCTCCAAATGTGTCTCTCTCTGAGTCATAGCTATAGATTCAGAATTAGTGTGGACAAAGAGCTGACTGGGACTGACTCAAGCAGGCTTTGGAACTTCCTCTGAAAGGGTCTCTGAGGCCAGGCTGCCCTTTGGTTGATTGTCTGATGCTTGTAAAGGCCAGGTGAAGCTAGGGCAACTGCCTGAACTCCTGGGTAGGGTAGGGTGGCAGCTTCCTCAGACTAATTAATGAGTGAATTAAGGCTGAAGTTTTCTCAGCCTCTACAGCATCCTGTCTTCAGTGTTACTCCCGTGTCCCTGGCGTTGGCTCATTCAAGAATGCTGGGGAACTTCTTCCTGGTAGACACAGAGGATGAACATTATACAGAGCTTCATCCACTGAACATCTCTTCCTCCAACCTGTGGTTCCCTGAACTTTTGAGGTCTGCATGGCTTGTGGTCTTTGACCCCTGTGATGGGGTTTTCCAGTGAATGGTTCAAGTGACTTAGGCACATTCTGTCGGTATGAGAGCTCAGTCCTAATGCTGTACACACACACACACACACACACACACACACACACACACACACATACACAGAGTCTTTGCCTATGCTGGAGAGTAAGGAGGAGGCGGTTCCCTGCTCTGCAACTCTTCCTGAATCCTCCCTTGCTTATAATACATATTCTACAGGAGACTCTATATCTCAAGATTCAAGGTACCACCACTTCCCTCCGAACCCCCCATGTTGCTACCTTCTGAAAGGTGGTGCAAAGGCAAGAGCCACTGGGGCAGCTCAGCAGACAGCTCCAGGGCAGCTGAGGAGGAGCCTCCTGCTTTTTTTAAGGCACCTTACATCCTGGCGTGGTGAGCCAACCCTAGGATCAAAGTATTTTTCTGTCATTTTCATGGTCCTCCATATTGTTTGGATTCAGAAGATGGTGCATGTGTATTCTAAGATTGTGTTTTTCAACCTATTTCCCTTTATATGCATATTTGCAGTTAGTGTAACCTTCCCTTTGACTGTGATTACCTGTCGTATTTAGCTTCCAGGGCTATACCAATGTTTGTCCTTTGGTGAATCTCCTTGATGATTTTAATCAGAAGTTGAGGGTGGGTGGGCACCAGAGGCACTGGTTTGGGCCACCATCTTGGTACAGAAGTCCTCTGCCCCTTGCTTTGAAAAGAGAGCCAGAGAGAGCAGAGCAATACTCTGACTTTACTTCTTTTATTTTCCTGTCTAAGTGCCTTTGTTAAAATTGTGTCTTTTACTAGAAAAAACAATGTCATTTCCCTCTGACTTCCTGTCATCTGCTGTTTTGAATTTGGATTTTTGTCCTCATTTTTAGTTTTGAGCAGCAATCTCTTGGTGGTAATTCTGAATCTTGTGCCAACAAGATATACTGCTTGGCCTCTGATTTAGAACCAGAAGATTAAGGATGAAATCCCATAAATTAAGAGGACTAATTAACTAGTAAATTCGTTGCTGTTAGTATTCTCTTCCTCAGTAGATTGAAACAGGGACCATTTCCCATTTTTTTTTCTTCCCCCAATTACCCACAAAATCCTCCAGCACAAAGTGGTAAGTCAACAAATGTGGAATAAATACTCCCTTCTAGCCACTGGCCAGTGTCTTCACAGATGGTCTCTTTTATTTCTCCCTTATCTGTCTCTCCTGGAGATTTATCCCAGACTATTCAATTTTTCTGGAGCTCCTGTGGCCTTGAGTATTCCCCTGGAATCTGACTTCTAGAAAATCTGCCTCTTCCACTGGAGGGTAGTGGGGAAGAAGATAAAGGCAAGGAGAGGATGAAGGGGAAAATATATGAAGAAAATAGCAAGATGTGCACTCCTTTGTACAAAAGTCTCTCCTTAATAACTGTCCAAGCTCATGTCTTTAAAAAACCATCTGTATTTATAACCATTAATAAGGGATCGCCATAATATGCAGTGGAACTAGAGCACCAATAATGTTTGAGGAGCAAGACTGAAAACCATCTCGACAGAAAGTCAACTGCATCATTTTTAAGTGAGCAGAGCTCCAAGCAACGGCAGATATTTAACAATTAATAGTGGGTTGATGAAATGCCTCACTGCACTGCCCGAATATGACCTGGATACTTATCAGCAGAGATGGAAGCCATTCGGGGGACTTATAAATTCTGGTCTTTGACCTACAGGTCTGTAATGTATCAGGCAAACTTTTACATGGTGATGCATTTGTTTGTATAATACAGAGCGAGGTCAGGTGGGACCATCCCTTCCAGCTACTTAAAATGTCAGAGGCCAAATTCTGCACTATGATGAGCAGTTATCAGAACTCCTGAGCCCGCCTGTCAATAGATTCTAGCCACTTTCTATTTTTTTTTTAAAGCAACATACAATTGTTTATTGGCTACACACTGTTATTACATTCCAACCTCTTTGCTTTTGCATTTCCAGGTTTGGTAAATTATTGCAATAGCTTTTTGGTCTAAGAAAAGCCATTCAGATTTTTTTTCAAGGTTTCCACCGACAGGTAGTGATTAGAATATGTTGTCAAATCTCTTAGTTTTTTTTTCTTTTTTTTTTTTTTTTTTTTGTCACATAGCTCACCTGCCAACTTGTTCTTGTTAATTCAGCTCTTCTAGCTCCTGCCTGTTTCTGCACTTAGTTGTGGGAAGATGAGGTGGCTGAGGCTGAATAGGAGATAGCAGCAGTAGCTGCAGCAAGATGAAAATGAACGATATTTTCAAATCCTAAGCAGGGCGGCAGAGGCTAATAATTACATTAAAAAGGCCCTCTGTAGGTAGGTGCAAATAGGCTAGTCTAAACAAGTGCGGCTGTTTTAATATGGGCTGTTGGAGAGATGTCATTACCTGACTAGACTGCCACCTTTCACCTCCAGCCATTGTGATCCGTTAGGTCTCACTAACAGGAGAGCGAGGAACTTGTTTGCAGGGGATTTGTTGTCTCACGCTCAGAGGCAGCTGAGAGACTTGCCAAATGACAGGAAGACGCTTACATTCACAAGGTGTGATTGCCTAAGTGTTTGTCTGTGTCTAATTAGTTTGCCTTTGCTGGTTGGTAGCTCCACAGCCAGGAGGCAGATTGACTCCACAGGCTGTAAGCACAGAAGGCTGATTGGTGTTGTTATCATTTGTTTATTTAACCCTCCCTCGAACCAGGAAATGTTCTCTAAAGGGGAGCCTTTTCCTCTGCCTTTAAAAAAAGGCATTTAACAAAAAGAAAGAAAGAAAGAGAAGAAAAAAAGAAGGAAAACAGTTCCCACTGCGGCTGTGACACAGTCTCTTTTATCCTGTACCAGTAATGTGTAAGTCGCCCGGTCACAGATGCTCTTTGTTCAAGAGAACACGCAAAAGGTTTTGCTCNGATACCCCTCAGTAGGTCCCTGACGCTGCTCTGTGAATAGTCCTTTCTTACATTTCTTCAGCATCCCATCTGAGCGGATCTTCTGCATCCCACCAGGGCCTGACTGATACATGAATCGCAGTCCAAAGAGCCCCCTGGATAGTCATACAAAGGAGCCCAGAAGATTTGTCTCTTTGTTGTTGACCAGAACAGCTTAAAATGACCAAGTACCAGAGTGGGAGCATCAGGAAGAAGAGATGGGCAACAGGAGTTCTTGGGGGCAAATTTCTATAAAGCACAGAGGGACGTGGGAAAGGTTTGTGCTGACTGCAGAGAATGGCTAGGAACATTAAAGAAAGAAAATGATTAGATTTACTTTACATTCACAAGAGAACTTTTTGAAAATAGATATTGCATGCCAAATGATGATAACTCACAATCGTATCTCCCAATATAGGATCTGAAAGGAATGAGCTGACAGCTGAGCAGAGTGAGAATAAATATAGTAACTACTAACTATGGGCAGGGCACTGTCCTTGCTCCGGTCACCCATGTTTCTGGCATCCGTGCAGCATTTGTGTCACTGGGAAGGTGGGGAAGTGCCGATGACAGCTCTGCATGTTGGGAAAAGATTTTGCGTGCTGTCAGACTTTTTCAGTCTTGTCAGGTTACCGGAAGGCAAAATCTGACTTTGCGTTATGTCTTGTTTCTAGAACAGTTGTGTGTGAATACTTTCTAAGAGATGTACCTTCCATACTGATATAGAGACACTTGGATTCTTCCTTTTGGTATAAAATTATGTCAACACAAAGTCAACGAGCATATTCTCAGAGCTTAGCATATGCTAGACACTGTGTAAACCTCATGTGCTTAATTTCAGTATGTACTGGGGGTGCCCCAAAAATGTATATACATGACTTGTAGTCATCTTTTGTCATCGTATATNGTGTTTATGTGGATACACAAGCTGGCATAGAATGAAGATGGATAAGCTTGCTTTTCATAGCACATAATGGTGATGATGTAAAATCCTGCCTTCTGTAGTGATGTTTTAACAGAAATGTCAGTTTTACCCAGGGAAAATGACTGGAAAGGACAATCAAATGATACTTATGTGTCTTTTATATAATTTCAGACTAAATTTTTTATTCTTAATTTTTTACTAAGGGAAAAAGAATAAACAATCCAAATATTATTTATTTCCCATAATTATTCAAATAAAATGGAACATTTTTTTGATATAGCAATTGCAGTGATTTGATAATTTCATCCTTTCCTCCCTCCCAATATTGTAGATTCACCATTTTTTATGCATATGACACTGGAAACAAAATTTAGCTTCTCTGTGCCTCAGTTTTCTCACCTACAAGATAGGGATAATAATAGCACCTGTTACTAGTGTTGTTGTGAGAATTAAATGGATACATAGTTAACATGTATAAAGTATGTACTTAGGTCATTGCCTGGCACATAGCAAGTGCATAAATGTATGTTGTTATTGTAGCAGTATTAGTCAAATCTATACAAATTAAAACTATAATTTTTTATTTGCTTAAAAATAACTTTATTGAGGTATAATTTGCATGTCATAAAATTCATTTTAGGTATACAACTCAATGATGTTTTGTAAATTTACAGACTTGTGCAACCATTGTCACAATCCAATTCTGTTTATCCATTTACCAGTTGATGGACCTGTGGACTGTTTCCACTTTTAGCTACTTTTAATAATGCTGCTATGAACATTTCACATACAAGTCTGTGTGTGGACATACATTTTCATTTCTTTTGTGCAGATAACATTTTTATTTACCTTGGGTAGATACTTAGTAGCAAAATTGCTGGGTCATATGATAAATTTATTTTTAATTTTTAGGAAAGTGCCAAACTCTTTTCCAGAGTAGCTGCATCATTTTACATTCCCCTCAGCAATGTTTTGAGAATTTTAGTTTCTCCATGTCCAGGCCAATCCTTTTAATAGTCTGTATTTTTCACTATAGTTTTTCTAGTGACAGTGATGTGATATTTCACTGCTGTTCTAATTTTCACTTCCCTAATAACTAATGATGTTGAGCATCTTTTCGTGTGCTTATTGGTCATTCATATATATGCTTTGGTGAAATATCTATTCAAATCTTTTGCCCATTTTTAAGTTTTGTTTTTTGTCTTTCTATTATTGTTGTAAGAGTTCTTTGTATACTTGTATTCTGGATACAAGGTCAATCAGAAATATAATTTGCAAATATTTTCTCCCAGCCTGTAGCTTACCTTTTCACTTTATTATGTCTTTTGAACCTAAAAGTTTTTAATTTTGATAAAGACCAATTTACCAATGTCTTCTTTTGTGGATCATGTTTTAATATCACATCTAAGAGCGCTTTGTCCAACCCAAGGTCATGAAGATTTTCTCCTATGCGTTGTTCCGAAAGTTTTGCGGTATAGTTTAGCTTTCACTAGTATAGGTCTGTGAACATTTACTCTTCCATTGAGCAAATATTTGAGTGTTGTGCATACATAGATAAAAAGATTTGTTCTCTTCCCTGAAGAAATTTATAGTCTAGTGGAATAATAGTTGCACACACCAACGATCCCAGCACAGTATTGCTGTGGCAAGGGTAGTAAACTACGTAGAAGGAGTAGAAAGGTCCAAGTTTGTTTGCGGAAGTCAAGACCTGTTGTTACAAAGAAGTTACTATTGGAGCTGAGATTTGAAGGAGGAGTATGAGTTGTCCAAGCAGCATGTTGGGGAGGGCTCTCAGGCAGAGGTAAGAAAACATGCAAAGGTATAGGGAGGCAGATGTACAAAATTACTGGCGAATCAAAGATCAGGTGGAGAATGGAGGGTGATGAGGTTNGGCCCCAGGGAAGCCATACCCCCTTCCTCACTCTTCCTGCACTTGTCCTCAAAGCTGTCTCAAATATGAGTCAGAGCTCAGGGGCCATTCCTCCAGGTAAGTTTTTTACAGGCAATCTGGTTTCCCGAGGATGAAACATCACATCAGTACATACCCTCAGATCTTTGTTTAGCTGCCAGAAAAGATACAAGAATTATTTTGTTTCTGTGGGTCCACTTCTTCCAACACATTGTCAGCTCCTTATGTCAGCTCCTTATTAGAGAATTCCGCTTATTAACCTAACTCAGTAACCAGCACTAAGTAGGCACTGAATAAACATGTGCTAAATGAATGAGCAGGCTTACAGGAACCCACTATAATATGCATTTATACTTTATTCTTAAGCTCAGTTTCTTCAAATGTTGCCGCTTGTCACCCATTAAAGGACATGGTCTAGATTCTGTCCACAAGGACAGATGACAATAATAGCTAACTTTTGTGTCCCAGGTACCACTGCACTAACTGCTTTATATATGCCATCTCGTTTAATCCTCACAAAACCCCTCTGGGATAGGTGCTATCATTATTTCCAGTTTATAGATGAGTAAACTAGTCTCCGTGACTGAGTTACCTGCCCAAGGTCACACAGCTGCCAAGTGCTGAACCCAGGACTTGAACCTAGTTCTGTCTGACTTGGCTGTCTGGGCTTGCACGAGTCAGTAGAGAAGATGCTGCCTGAGGGCCCTGTGTGTGCACTGAGAGCCAGGCAGCAGTCATGACAACCCACCCAGAAAGCATTTCAAGGTCGAAGCTCAGAGAGAATGAATCATGTGCAAGGCAAAGGGATTAGCCAAGATTGCTATAGCCAACTAGGGTTAAGCTAATGAGTGAAGCTCACACGTCAGAGCAAGTGAAGACAGTTTTGTAAAACAGACGCATACCCCCGTGAGCTCTGAGCGGGGTATTACTGTTCTGTGGGGTCTGGGGTACCTCATCGAATTAAGAGAGACTTCTCAAAGATATCACATTATTGTCACTGCTACCATGTTTATTGACGCCCTATTCATAGGTTATTCTTTTTAACAGACATATATGGGAGAAGAAAAGCCAGGAGACACGAAGCCCTGGGACATAAGCTGAGGACATAAACCCCCAGAGGAACAGCAGACATGGAGTGTGGTTGGCAGCGGCAGGATGCAGTCTCCGTCTGAGGAATAAGATGACACCAGTGAAAGGGTGGGAGCAGAGGTGGAGGCAAATGAGGAGCAACACAAATGGCAGGAAAAAGAAATGTCAGGGCATTGAGGAGGAGAAAAGATTTCTCTGGTAATAATGAGACCTAGAGTATTAGCTTTGTTTCCCCCCAGATCTGTATCAGTGATTAAGCAATGTCAATAATTATAGAGTGAAATAGTTTCAAAGTCCCTCTCCTGTTAATACTGCCACCAAGAGGGGCCTAGGTATTGTCCCTCTCCTCTGATAGCCATGTCCTTGCCACACTCAGGAGTTCACATTTTATAGCAAACCCAGTTCTCTCAGTTCTCACTTCTTGCAAGCACCATTTGCACAAGATAAGGGAAATAAGTATAATTAAAAGAGAAAATAGCCACCCTTGCCCAATCTGCATCCTCACTGGGCTTATATGAATCTTTATGATAGTTCGACCAGAAAAAAAAAAAAAGCATAGTGGGAGGAAGTAGGAAGTTTGCTCGTAGTCCCTGCCTGTGTTGGGCCTCTGCTGAGCTGCTGTGCGCTCCTCGCATGCGTCTTGCTTAGTGAAAGCAGCGGGCTATTCGCAGGATGCTGGACGGCCAGCAGGGGCTGAGGGTTGCAGGGCCTTCTACTGCTGCTACCATTGTCACCCACAATTTTGGGTAACCGTGCTATATCCTTTGCTCGCTTCATAGCCTTTGAATTTTAGAAATGATTTTTTACGTGGTTTGCTGTCTAGTTCCTTCTCTGGGTGCAAGCTTGGGAGAAGATTTCTCTGTAAGGACAGTGCCATGTACTTCGTATGCTTTTATTTTATTTAATGTTTAAAATGATTCATGTTATAACATTTATAGTATTGATCCATGACAGATAGGAAATGGAAAAGCAAAAACCAAAGAACGAAAACTTGACCTCTACCACAGATAGTCTGAGAAGCACTAGTGTAGAGCACTCCTTGGTCTTGGCAGGATTGGAAAGAAGGAAAGGAAAAAAGGTATCAGATCTTTATTTGCATATCACTATATATATATATATATATATATATATATATATATATACATACACACACACTCACACACACACACACACACATATATATGTGTATATATATATATATATTTTTTCTTGTACTATTGGAATCTGTATTTTCTCATGGCTGCCTTCCTTTGTTTACACACACACACACACACACACACACACACACACGCACACCATCAATATTCATGATCATTAGGTTCATTTAGTCTCAAGAATTGACTTTCACTTTGTCTAACAATAGACTAAATAAATCCACGACTACATTAACCTTTTTGGCTTTTTTTCTGTGATGCATTTATTAGGAATGAATCAAAGTATTTTTAAAAATTGTGTTAAAACTTGTGATGGTTTTTATCTGGAAAAGAGCTTATTTGGCATGCATGTAAAACAGGCAGGATGCCACAATAAACCAAGCTGCTCTGGCATATCTAAATGGATCAATGAATCATAAAATAAT
The DNA here is from genome assembly GCF_001890085.2 of Hipposideros armiger. Taxonomy (NCBI): domain Eukaryota; kingdom Metazoa; phylum Chordata; class Mammalia; order Chiroptera; family Hipposideridae; genus Hipposideros; species Hipposideros armiger. Next base: position 993,931 of record NW_017731711.1, read on the forward strand.
CTCTGCAATAAACCGAGAGAAGAAACCCAGTCCAGTCTCCTGCCACTATAACCTGCAACTATATATTCCAAGTTGAATGCTATTCATTTATTTACATAACAAATATCTATTTTACAGCAAATCTAAGATGAGAAATGAGTTCAAGCCCACTATTTCCATAAGCACCTCTAGAATTCATGGGTGAGTCTCTGGAAGTCTCTGTCTTCCTGGGCATACATATCAAGTGCCCCGCTCCTATCTCAAGCTAACACAGGCAGAATCCACAGCTGACTCCAGGATGCTGAAGGGTATGGGGTTTACTGGGTGACTAAAGAATAATACCTGTGGACTGCCAGGGATCCATGAATGAATGAATCATGAAGGCTTAGGTGGGATCCAGGGGTGTTTTGTGAGTTATTAGAGTTGACTATGGGCCAAGAGTTTACCTTGGAAGATAGTTAGGAACCTGAACCCTGGGTGGAAGTGGGGTTTAAGGGTGTGAGAAGAGATAGTCTGTAATTTTTCTGCATACTTTATGAGGGCTCATTACATGTCAGATCCTGATTAAAGTGCTTTACATACATTATGTTATATAATCCTCACCACCCAATGACCCCATGAAGTAGGCATTACCATTATACCCAGTTTACACAGGAAGGAGTGGACACCTGGAGAGATTACATAGCTCGTCTAAGGTCACAAAGCCAAAGAGTGATGGAGCCCAGGCTGTCTCAGCCCAGGGGCCAGTGCTTCTTAGCCTTTTGCCATGCAAGAATCACCTGAAGCATTTATTAAACACAGATTCCCAGACTCTACCCTCAGTGATTCTGACTATTAGTACGTCCTGGTGGGAGCCCGTTTTCACATTTCTAACAAGCTCCTTGGTGACACTGATGCTGCTGGTCCTGGGACCGTGCTTGCCATTGTTACCAGACCCACACCCTTAACCACTAGATGTGACCTCTTTCTCACCTTCATCTCTCCACCTCCCTTCTATCTTTCTTGCAGCAGAGAGGGAGACAACCCTGCCTAATTCTTAGAGTTTGCAAATCCAAGTCTCATCATGGCTGGCTCTCTGGTGAATCCAGCAGGTTAAAATTTTGCATTGCTTTTGTCTTTGTGTGTGTTGGGAGGGGAAGCAGAATTCATTGCTTTGTGTTCCAAGTTACAGCTCCAAGTAAACACACTTTGTACCCAATCCATTACCTTGCAGAATGCAAAGCAGGGCAGTTAAGGACAGGCAGGGCTCCTGTAGGAACTGCGGCCCTGCTCTCTGGCCTGTCCACTGGATATGGGCTACTGTAGCACTACTAATGAAGCGGTATGGACACGAGTCATTAACCTAGTAGATAGACTTCGCGAAGGATGCCCGAGTGTGGCTTCCACATTGCTTTTAGTTCCTCACCACTAGAGAGTTTGTGGATCCCCCGAGTGTACTTTTGTGTATATATATATGTGTGTGTATATATATATATATTTTTTTTTAAGCTGAGCCATCCTGCCACCTGTTGGCAGCTCAGCGGCTGCTCAGCTTGGGCAGGGACTTGAACGCTGTTGCTCAGAGCTCAAACTCTTGAGCGAGCTCTTAACCCCGAGTGTACTTTTTAAGGTCGGCTTTCCATCCACTTTTTCTCCTGAAATAACCAGATTAAATTGGCTTCTTGCAGTTTGTCCCTGGTCTTTCTCCACCCAAATATTGGCAGAGACTTTGGCAGGAGTGGATTCTGCAATCCTGGCCGGAGGAGATGGTTCAGCACAGACTCAGCATGGCTTGTCTCTTACCCATCTGGGTTTGAAATCCCTCTCCTGTTGAGTCAGGATGATAAGGCTGACCTTCCTTCCTGGAGGTGCCATAGGGATGGTAGACACCTGGAGAGCACCTGGAAAACACCAAGTGCTGCCCAAGGGCATGACAATGACCCCACACCATGCCACGCTGGCTGCTCCTGCATTTATTTGCAGGTGTTAAAGGAAGGAACAATAAATCATACCCCTCACACGTGCAGTAAGCAATTCACGTTCCTCCCGTTCTTCTTCCAGTGTGTCTGGGCGTAGCCTTTCCACAGACAAGGAAGGACAGTCTTTTCTTCTAAAAAAGCAACACAGAAGAAGAATTTTTGTTTAATGTGTAAAGAGCCCAATTCAAGTTCAAGGGTGTTTCTTGTCCAGTCTATGGATTTCATCCTAATAACTATGTCTAGGAGAAAATGTTTATCTTGTTCCTGTTGTGTAAAAAGTGCAGAAGCTCCAAGACTGGCTGCGGTGATGGTTTGCCTCCCACCTCCTCTCTCCAATTTGCTCTTTGGTTGATTTCCTTGATGTGGCTTTTACTTAATAACGTGTATTGCATAGCTATTGTGTGCCTATCACTGGCCTAGGCCCTGGGAGTTCACACATGAATACCACACAGCCTTGCTCTTGAGGTACTCAAGGTTTCAGGGGGCAGCCAGACATGAGGAAAGAGAAAGCAGAAACTAGTGTGCTGAGAGCTCTTCCAAGACCTGGTGCTGTGGGGAGCCTGCTTTCTGGCTGGGGGAGCTTGGAGCTGAGTATACAGATACTGAGGTTAAAATTTCCCTTCCTGGATCCTGAACCAGAAAATAGATTTATGTCTGCTGGGCCTGTGATGAGTTCCTAATGTGACACTGGTGCACAGAGATGCAAAATTTCCTGACTTCATGCTATTGTGGCTCTTTAGACGCTGACTGAACTGTTGGGCAGTGTTCTGACCCCCTGGAGATAGGCTCCAACATGCTGCTGGGTGTTTAAAATATATTTATTGTTGGCAAGGCTTTTATAAATGGGCGGGGTCCCACTGAGGGTTTAGAAGGCCTGGAGAGTGGAAAAGAAGATTGGGAGAATAAGAAGGGAAAAGGATTGAGTGGGTATTGGAAATAAAAAGTCAAAGATGGAATATGGAATTTGGGGACTAAGGCAAGCGTGCACGGATTCTTTACTGCTGGAGGTCACCTCGTGTGAAAATAGCTCCATGCTAAGGAAAGTGTTCATGTCCTTAGGGTGGTGGGAAAAGACCCCCAACCTCCCTTTAGTCACCCCCACCATGTGGGCATGGGGTAAAGGGCATGGGGTCAGGGCATGTCATTACCCTTCTGATAACCAGCAGTGTTTCTCAAGCACTGTACTGGGATTCCCTCCCCATCCCCATGGAACTAAATTATCGGGTCCCTGATATAAATACAGATTTCTAGGCCTACCCACTGCAAAAACCTTGGCTTAAGCCTTTTGGGGGGCAGGGACCACATACTTCATATTTTATTGAGCACAAGGTGATTTCTAACACTTATTAAAATTTGAGAACTGCTGATATAAATTCTCTTTTTGGGATATCTTGTGTGGTTCCATGCCATGATTTGGATCTCACCTTCATGTATGCATCACATGAGACAATATATAAGGAAGCATTGTTGTTTTAAGATGGTAAAGTGCAATACAAATATTAGGTATAAGTACCATTAACTATTTTATATAATTTTGTAATTGAATCATGAGGTGTTAGTCATCCAATGCCAAAGATCCTTACAAATATCAAAATGTCATTGTGTCGATAGTAATACAGCTGTTCTAATTCGGATATCTTAAAAGATGATTTCAGTTGACTTGCTAGGAAATTATTTCCATCACAGTTATTGTTCTTTCTGACCCATGTGGCTAGTAAAAGGTAACACTGTGATTTTTGTTGATAACATCTCTTTTCTAATTTCCTTCGGTTGCGACTGCATTATCAGAAGAGCTCAGACTTTAGAGTTAAACCAACCTGGGCTATGACCTACCTCTGTGACTTACAAACTGTGGGACTTAGACATGGAATTTTCCTTTCCATCCCTTAGTTTTCTCATCTGTAGAAACTGAAAAATAGAAACTGAAAAGCCCACTTTATAAGGCTATTGGGAGAATTGAGTTCAGCTGACAGTTGGTACATGTAAGCACTCAACAAATGGTTATTATTACTAGTCTTTTAAATTATCTTCCCCCTAAATTTGATAATTTAGTAGCAGGTTACTCTTTTAGAATCTTGTCATACTCCTGCCATGCAAAGCCCCCTGATCTCAGCTTCACTAATTTGCCAGGTGTAATGACTCTGATGAAACAAGTGGTAATGACACTGGAAGATCACTCAGAACAGTAGTGTAGCTGTGGTAGCTTATTCCGATGCTGTTTTACTTGCGTGCTAATCTTCAGCACCTCCTTAGGTGACCCAGTCCAATGCTTAGGCTGTGTTTACTATCTTTACAATGGCTAACACAAGCAGGAAACAGAGGCACAGGTGACTGTGTAACCTGAAGGAGGTTATTTCTTCACCAGTTTTCCCCACTCCTTTAAATCTGTGATTGATTTTTAGCCCAGTGGGAAAATATAAATAGTAGCCATGTATCACACACATATACATAAGCATATCCTTGGCCAAGAGTAGGCAATTTATATTATTCATTCTTTATGGTGGGAGTTTATGAAATTTCTTCAGTTTATGGGGATTGTTACAAAATCTCGAGAATTAACAGGAAAACTAAAAGAGACTCCTTCTATTTAGTATTGGTAAAATACCAGTTTAAATGTACTTCTGAGTAAAATGAGTAATAAAAGTTGTCAAATCTAAAGTTGGTTGACTGAAATTTATTCTTAGTTAGACAATAGATCTTAATGAAAAGGTTATAGCTGTGAGGGTTTTCTTGACAAAATATGTATATATTTAAGTTTCATTGGCTGCAGAATTACATCAGATCTAACTGATGTAAATGTAAATTTATTCAGTGGAAAAAAACCCCACTACCATAATGCATTCATTTGCATGTACAATGCCAGTTCAATCTTTCTCAGGTTTTTCTTTTTCTTTTTTCTTTTTTTTTTCCCTTCTTAAACTCTCTCCTTCCAAATGCAGTCATTCAGGATAAAAATTGACAACAGCAAAAATATTCTAATAGAGGTTTTAAGCTACATAAAAGATATAATTCTAGGCTTTGACTTGATTTCCTTACAAAAATGTCTGTTTCCATTGCTGTACTTCTGATAGGAGTAAGCTTACTAGGGTGACACTTAAATCCCTTCTCTTTGACTAATGGCAGAAAGGATTTTCCATGTTATCAGATCTCCACTTTTAGTCTAATTGCAGTAGTTGCTTTGAGGTTTGTCTCTCATCACCTTTTTCTCCTATTCATCCCATTGCACACCTATTTACAAGAAAATGCAAATAATGAATCTGAAAGAGACTTGAGCCTTTAGATTCTTAAAAGAGCAATGAACCAAAAGCTGGTAGCCCAAGTTGCTCCCTGGCTGAGATTTCACAGTGCAGTATTAGAATCAAGACATGGTGCCCCTGGACTCCATGAATAGAGGGTGCTCTGTGTGTGTGCAGGTGCCACTTCACTTTCCAGATCATGGGCATTTCAATAGTACTTTTTGGGATTGTTGTCCCCATTTTAGAGCATGGGGCTTACATGGCAGGCACTGTAGGCTTGAGTTGAGACTGGGAATTCTGGTAATGTCTTGGTGGCAATAAATCCTACAATTCACAGGGGAAGAGCTGCCTCTGTGTCTGTCTATATGTTTCTTTTTAAAAAAAAAAGATTTTTATTGAGGAATTGGGGGGATGGGAACAGTGCTGGGAATTGGGGGAAGGGGAACAGACAAGTTGCTGTCATTTTGTTCTTCAGTCTAGTTGTGGAGGACGTTGCTTCACTGGTCCAAGTTGGCACCATCATTGCGCTCTTCCCGGGCGAGGCAGATCAGTCACCAGCTTCTGGCTGGCCATTCACTGCGGCTGCTAGCCACTCACGCTGGCCACACACGGTAGCCCATGGCAACCCACTGCCACAGGGGCTGCAGCCTACGCCGTCGCCAGCGGGCAGCCCAGCTCCAGGTTGAGCTGTTGTTCAGCATCTTAGCTGTGGAGGGCAGTGTCACTGGCCCTCATATGTGGGATCCAAACCGGGGCGCTCTGGTGTCCCAAGCCAGCTCTTAACCATCGCGCCACTCGGCTGGCCCTGCCTATATGTTTCTTGATCTATCCTTGCTACAGAGCAAGGTGCAAGCTTTTGGGAGATTTGCAGGATAGGGTCTGCTCTCAGGACACAGTGGTCCTGGGTCAGATAAAGCACTACGTTCAAACACTTCTTCTACCATCTTCTTTGCAAGACCTCAGTTTAGGGCAGCTGCCTGGCCCCTGGCTCGGAATCTTCTGGTCACTCCTTGCTTGACAGATGCGTTCTCCTGGAGTTGAAATGAATGCTCCACCTTTTAGACACAATGGGTTCAATTCATTCTCTCCTTTGATAGGACTTCCTGGAGGACCACTGTATCAGTAGTCAAAGCTTTAAGGACATTTACAAAAGAAGGAAGTATGTGAACCTGTGCTTAACATCTGTCCTAAGTTTGATGTGACATATTAAAGTAAAAACACCTCTTCCCCTAAATAATTTCTCAATTCTAGAATGGGTTTTAAAAGTTGACTTCCCCTACCCCCAATGTAGGCACCCTCTGAGTGTTACATACCTACAATTACTTCTTTATGGCTGACTCTGGGTTTTGTTGTTTCTTGTTCAGCATATCTCAAGATCTTATATTTCACCATCTTGCTCAGTGAAAGATGGTACACACAGCCTCAAAGCCTGGGTGAATGCCTCTAGTTTTGTACTCTCATATCTCCTACGCTTACCTCTACCATCATATTTTTCACACTACCTGGAAATTCCTTTTGCCTCTAACTCCCCTTAGGTAGATCATACACCCCTCAAAATGAAGGTGTTGATCATTTTCCTGGGAGTATTTCCAGCCTTAGTCATGCCTGGAATTATGAAGTATGCCACAGCTGATTAATTACATAAGGTGCTGTAATAATTATTAGCATTTTTAACCGTTAGGCATTCAGGATGGAGTTTGGTACCTAAATACTCTTTCCTTCTGCGGCACACTTGGAAAGTTATCTACTTAAGTTATAGAAATTTAGTGGCTTTTACTGCAATCAAGGAAAACACCAATACAACTCTCATAACCACCTTCCAAGTGAGGAGCTTCCATGGTAAGTGGGATTGGACTCCCCAATAAAGGTTCCTACTCCACCTTTCTACACACCCATAAATGATACCGAGCAAACTCGAGGTCCACATAAGCAACCACTGGCTGGAACAGGTAGCTGGGAGGAAGGATGGGCCCGCAGAGCACCCCTACCTTGGGTATAATACCCAAGGGGACAGAAAGCAGGGGATGGGCCTCTCTGGGCGGGAGTGCCGGGCGGATGCTGGGCTCTGCTGTAGAGGAAAGAAGGCGGTCCTGGGCTGGCTGGAGTGTCCCCATATAGGAAGGGAGTGCCCTCATCCATATGGATGTGCATCACCTTTCTCGGTCATGACCTTGAGCACTAGTGAAATGTGGCCCAATGAATGTCAGTTTAGCAATTATGCTGGTGGGAGGAGCTAAGAAGAGGTTGCCAGAGAAGCTGGAGGAAGATGATTTCCTTCCTGTCTGCACTGAGGCAGAAAAGTGGAAGACGCAGGGAAGGTGTTCCCTCCCCTTTCATAGATGAAACCCAGGATGACAGATTTCTGTGGCTTTCAGGGGTGACTCCAGCTGATTGGAAGAGTCAGCACTCCTACAATGAATACCTATTTCCTCATTTCAAAGGCAGCTTAAATTAGAAGGCAATTTAATAACAGCTTCTAAGGAAACAAAGAAACACTTCCATGGAAGATGTTCGTATTGGTACTTGCTTACTGACCGATCAGTGTGCTGCCAGCTTCTCCTTCCCTAGGGGAACTAGCAAATTTGGCAAAGTCAGCTGTGGCCCGGGAAATTCGGTAGCACACCAGGAAGTTGAACGTGCTGGGGAATCTCCGCGGAGGCAAACCTAGTCCTCCTTTATGCAGCAGCAAAATTGACAAGGTGCTCAGGCATCAGAAAAGGCCCACATTACAGCACTTGTCCTTCAGTGTATTCTCTCTCCTTATTTACATATTTCCCATAAAAGGTACATTTTCAGAGTTCAGCTCCTAAAAGCGTACATGCTAATTTTTCTACAGATCTATTATGTATGAATGAGAAGAGTCTATTCTCTTCTTGGTGTGTGGAGGATTTGTGCATGTAACCCTCCATTAGTGTTAATGGCAGATCTATGCATAATTCCCCTCACTCCTAGAATCCAGGGCGCCTTACTAAGCCACATGCAATTACTTACACACACAATGACAGGAAGCTGACGCTGGGGCTCAGGAAACTAGGTTCTGAGGCTGGATTTCAAGTTCGCACACTTCAGTGATCTGTGTTCAAAAAAGAAGGGTGACAAGGATGTGAACAGAAGAGATTTGCTTATCTTAAAACACGTATAAAACATCTCATGGCTTCTGTTTGTTAAGGTATCTCTCTGTCCCACAGACTCAACTGGTGAAAGTCAGGGACTGCAAGCTCTGTAGGGTGTTTAGCTCAGGGAAAGGGTGTAATCCTTTATTTTATTTTATTATTTTATTTTGAGTGATTGAATAAATGAATGAACAAGGAACAAAATAAATCTTTACTTAATAGGTTTCATGATTCTCTGGGTTTGGGGTTTAGATTTGCCTCTGGTATTCCAGTTTTGAGGTTGCAAGCCATTAATTGCTACTATGTAACACATGTTTCTTGGATGTCAGGAAACTTACCTGCACTGTTACAATGAATCCACCTCACCACTTTATTACAATAGTCTCCCCCCTCTGTTAGGTTCCAACCCCCAGTAGATGCCTGAAACTGAGGATAATGCTGCTCCCTATATACGCGTATACTATGTTTTTTTATACAGAGCGTACATACCTTTTCATTTAAAGCAAGCATGTTATGGTTTCTCTTTGGCATATTCTAACTACCAGCATCATTAAACTTGCGCTTTGGAGTCATTACTAAATAAAATAAGGGTTACTTGAACACAAGCACTGTGATACCTTAGCAGTTGATCTGATAATTGACTGTCTGGTGGGTGAGGATCTTATTCAATGTGGATACATTGGACAAAGGGAGGATTCACTTCCCCCGGGAGGGACAGAGCAGAACTGTGTGAGATTATATCACGGTACTCAGAGTAGCCTGCAATTTAAAACTTAGAAACTGTTTATTTCTGGAAATTCCTACTTAATATTTTTGGTCTGTACTTGACCACAGAAAGCAAAACTGGACATAAAGGGGAACTACTTAATTTGGAGATGAATAAACTAAAGTTTGCAGAGCATAAGTTACTTGTCTAAGGTCTTACACTCAGTACAAACTAGAACTAGAACTTGAACTTGAGTCTTTTGACAACAAAATGCATGTTCTTTCTTTTACAACAGCTGCCTACTTCTCTGTTACATTACCCTATCCCTTCTTTCTTGAATACTTTCCCACCCTCTAAACCAGCGGTTCTCAACCTTCCTAATGCCCCTTACTACAGTTCCTCATGTTGTGGTGACCCCCAACCATCAAATTATTTTTGTTGCTACTCTATAACTGTAATTTTGCTACTGTTATGAATCGTAATGTAAATATCTTTTTGTTTTCCGATGGTCTTAG
>NW_017731711.1:1006647-1007883 GCF_001890085.2 Hipposideros armiger
TTGTGAAAGGCAAGGATAACATCTGTGAATCACAATATATAAGAAGAATAGAGGCAAACATGTTGAGACTTTTTGTTTGTCTGAGTTTCTGATGTAGTGAGCAGAAAAATAGTCCCCTCTACCTGATTACCTTGCTGTCTTTGTTTTCTACATCGTGTGTTTGGGAGCTTCTGAATGCATCATGTTATTAATTGGGCTATACTCTTCAGCTACAATTTACTGTGTGCTCAATCATGATTGGTTGAGAAAGAAGTCAACATGATGTCATATATAGTGAGAAGGGGCGGTATCAGTCAAAATATAATAAAAAAGAGTGAAAACTACCTCTTGTTTCACTCTAAAAAAGTTCTATATCGTTAATGATTTTCTGTTTACTTCTATCAATTATTGATAGAGTTGTATTGAACTCTCCAACTGTAATTACGTATTTGTCTATTTCTCCTTTCAGTTCTCTTACTTTTGCTTCAGGTATTTTGAAGCTCTATTATTAAGTGCCTAAATATTTAGGGTAGTTTTGTCCTCTTGATGAACTGACCCCTTTATCGTTATGAAATGTCCCTTTTTGTTTCTGTATCTACTATGTCTGATACCAATATAGTTATTCTAGCTTTATTCCTTCCTTCATTCCTTCTCCCCCACTTTTTTATTTGTGTGTGTTTTTGCGTGGTATATCAATTCCTGTCTTTATATTTTCAACCTATTTGTATCTTTCTATCAAAAGGTTTCTTATTGACAGTATATATTTGAGTCTCACAGTTTGACCCACTCTGACAAACTTTATCTTTAAGTGGAATATTAGACCATTTAAATTTAATAATTGATATCACCAGATTTAAACCTATGAAATTATTGTTTGTTTTCTATTTCCCTTTTCTTTGTTCCATTTTCCCTCTTTTCCTGCCTTTTTTTGGTTATAGGACCAAAAGCTGTGTGATTTAATTTTATTTTATTTCCATTATTTACTGAGTAGCTATATATTTATACATTTTTTGTTTTACTTATTTATTTTTAGTTATTGTTCTGGGATTTACAACATGCATTTTAAACTTACAATGTGTTTTAAATAATATCATGGCATTTCACATATCATGTAAGAAACTTCTGACAGTCTAGTTCCATTTCTATTTCCTCATCCTTTGTGCAATTGCCATATATCGTAATTTCTCATGTCATTAACCTCACATTATATTGTTATTATTCTTGCTTTAAGCAACTATTTATCTTTAAAGATGTAAA
>NW_017731711.1:1008973-1010011 GCF_001890085.2 Hipposideros armiger
TTTTGCCTGATTGGGTATAATATTTTCCTGCTGATTTGCACATTTGGCAAATTTTGATCAGATGCTAGCAATTATAAATTTTATGTTGTTGGGTGTTGACTTTGATTGTATTCCTTTAAATAACATTGGACTTGTTCTGGTATTCAATTATGCTACTTGGAATCAGTTGGATTCTTTTGGGGCTTGCTTTAAGCGTGTTAGAGCAGGTCTAGGGCAGCCTTTATTTTATGGGTAATTTAATTAGGCTATTAAGGTCATATCCTTCTGATGATTCTGCCTGATGCCCTGTATACTATGAGGTTTGTCCACTCTGTCTGATGGGAACATAAAATGAGCTTTGGGAATTGTTTCATCTTTCACTTTCCAGAAGGTTTCTCCCGGGCTTTGGGGAATTTACTCTCACACACATGCAGATCCGTCCTCAGCCAAAGACTTGAGGAGACCCCTCTGCATAGCTACCAAGTCCCCCCTTCTCTGCAGCTCCTCCCTCCTTGATTTTCTATCCCACTGGTTGTAGCTGTTTTACCTTTTTGAACTTCCATATCTGTCTCTTCACCTAAGTGAGAACTTCTGGCTCTGTTTAGGTACCCTTCCCTGTGTTGTAGCTTAGAAACTTCCTCTAGGTAGTAAGCTGTAGAATTGTAGGGCTTACCTGGTTTGTTTCTCTTTCCTCAGGAATTTTAGTCCTATACTGCCTATTTTCCAATGTCAGAGAAACTTTATTTCGTGTATTTTGTTCATTTTTTTCTAGTTGTTTGATGCAGGAGTCTCTAGTACTCCATTTTGGTCAGAACTAGTGGTGATGGGAAGTAATCATACATATTAAATGAAGTAATCATACATATAGTTAATGCTTAAAATATGTAAAACTATTACTAATTTTCTCTGTTGCTTCAGAAAACAGATCTAGAACCAAAGGATAAAAATGGTTGTTAGAAAGATTTTCTACCATACTTTTCCAGCAGTGGAAATAGGCAGGAAACAGTAAGGTCTTGTTTGTTTTTAATTGCACGAAGTAATTACACAGGCTATGGAAGA
>NW_017731711.1:1011046-1021629 GCF_001890085.2 Hipposideros armiger
ATTTAAATAAACTCCCAAAGGCCATTTGAGTTCCAGGAGCTCATTCTTTGGCCTTTGTCTTTAATTTGCCTAAGGAACACTTTGGAAAACTGAGATAGGAGAGGTGGGACTTTCACAAGCGCTCATTCTGGTTCTTAGAAGAAATGTTTCCCAAGCCGTCCTTCATGAATTATAACAACATGGAAAGAGCTTATCAGAAATTATAATTTATTTTACTCTGCCTTTAAAAAAGAAGGCTCTCTGAACTTACCATTGAGATATGTTCAAGGAAACCCAGCAGCTGTGGTGACAGGAGAGAGTGCTAGTCAGAGTCAGCAGTGAGTGGCCATGTGCCAGTGCATGATGTGTTTCTACTCAGGAGATTTCCATGCAGAAGTGGGACCAGAGGTCAGAGACCAAACACAATGGTCCAATGTGAATTAAGAACAATTAATGTGTCTGGGCACAAATTAATTGAGCTCTTACCCGATAAATAGTCAGGTCATACTGACACTTGAATTGAACATTGCAACAGCAGGAAAATAGAGGGCGTCGAATTGGTTATCTTATTATTCAAGCGAGAAGAGATGCTGTGTTGTCAAGTACAAACTCTTGTCAGATGCCTTTATCTGCTCAGATCTCCGGTTACTGTTCAAAGTTCAACTTTCACTAGATATGAATTGCACAATTATGTCAGCTCCTCAGGTTCAATCCAGACAACATCAGAGAAAAAGGAACCATGTTCAGTAGAAATAAGCAAAAGCTGTTTGCACTTCTGGAGTGGAGGAGAAACAATGACGTGTGGATATGAGATAAGACAGGGATGCTTCCTAGAAAAACTGCCTTCTGATATGCGGGTATCAATGAAATTTGGTCTCCTCTTTCGACTTAAATTTTTCAAAAATTCTAAGCAAGAGAGACAGCAGTTTAATGTGCTCTATTAACGTTCTTAGTATTGTTTCTAGGAAAAAAGTCCACCCTTTGTGAATTAGTATCATGCTTGTCTGGCCACAAAACAGGGACTTCTTTTACCTGTATAATGCCTGTGGGCAAATTAGGAAAAAGTGCCTTACATAAAAAGCATCTCTGTTAAGTGGATGAATTAGGAAAAGATACTGTTTCCTCTGGGCTGCAGCCTAGCACTGGGGCTCAGGTCTTGGAGACGAGAGCAAGGACTGGATTTAACCCCCAACTTGACCTTTGGCTGGGTAACTAGTGCGGGACATGGTTTTACCTAGAGGTCCTCCCTTGAAACCTTATGATTTTCTGAACTTCTCTCCTGGTCACTATAATATGTTATGAGCCTCTTGTCAGGCCTGGGGTTTACTGCAAAGGTGTCAGTTAGCAGGTACCTAAGACTTCAGGGCATGGAACAGGGTGGGGGTGGAGACAAATCCTAAATAGACAGTGTCCACGGACAAAGGTGGGGTTGAGGACCAGAGGGTCCAAATGAATGCCAAATCCAAAGGACCTGGGCACAAAGGCAGAAACTGGATTTAACCAAAGAAATAAGATGAGAAAGGCAGATTCTGAAAGGAAGGCCTCAATGATTCCTGAAGGGGCAGGGCTTGTCAGCACATGGAGCTGGATTGGACGGGCATGAGCAATGTCTGTCAGTGGGTTCTGAGGAGGGAAGACAGCTGTACATACCAGCTAGCTCTAGAGCAATACTGCCTGGGCTCAGAAGCTGACAGAACTCAGGCTAACTAATCAGGTTTATTTTGGACTGCTTTCTCTCATACGCTACATCCAATTCACTGGTAAGTACTGTTGGCTCTACTTTCAAAGTTCATCCAGACTGTGACCACTGTCCACCATTGCCACTACTCTTGTCCAAGCCATCGAATTAGTCTCCAAAACCCATCTTTCTCTGCTTTTGCCCTTGCTTATTTCATGCCATGAGTCTGTTCTCATCACATCTATTGTAAAGGATCTTGCCATTCCTCTGCTCAAAACCTTCCTATGGCTTCCATCTTGTGCAGTCCCAAACCCTGAGACTTTACAAGACTTATACGACCTAAGTCATCTGAACCCCTGTCCTCTTGGACCTTCTCTCCTAACACACTCCTTTGAATATGTCACTCCAGCCACATTGACCTGCTTGCTGCTGCTTGAGGAAAACAAGCATGCTCTTGCCTCAGAGCATTTGCACTTTCTAATCCCTCTGCCTGGAACACACACCCCTCAGTTAATCACTTCCTTCAAGTTTCTTCCTCAAATGCCACCCAGAAGAGGACTCCACTTTCTCCTGCAGTCCCCATTTCCTCTCTGATTTACTTTTCTTCTTAATAGCTCTCAACTTTTGATGTAATATATGGTTGAATTTTTTTAATGTATAATTTACATGCAGTTAAGTGCACAAATTTTAAGTGCTTTAAGAGTTTGTTTTACTGCAGAGTAGTATCAATTTTATGAACAAGCTACAATATGTTGACTTTTTCATCTTTTGATAGACAATTGAGTTCTTTCCAGTTTAGTACTATATAAATAAAGATGAACATTCTTCTACAGTATTTTTGTAGACATGTACTTGAATTTACCTTGAATAAATAACTAAAAGTAGAATTAATGGGTCGTAAGGTAAGGATATGTTTAACTTTACAAAAAAACTGCCAAAAAGTTTCATAAAGCAGTTGTTCAACTTTGCATTCTCACCAGCAATGTATGAAAGTTTCAGCATTTAGTTTTATCTGTCTTTCTAATTTTTGACATTTTATTGATTATATTGGGTATACATTATGATTTTAATTTTAATTTCCCTGATAATTAATGGTGTTGAGTATCTTTTCACTGAGTATTGGCCATTCAAATATCTTGTTTTGTAAGTCTGTTAAAATCTCCTGATATTTTCATTGAGTTGTCTTCTTACTATTGCTTAGTGGGAGTTCTTTGTATATTTTGATAGTAAGACCTTTGTTAGATGTATGTATTGTAAATAATTTCCCCACATTTGCTTTGCCTATTTATTTTCTTTTTGTTTTGACAAATAAAGCTTTACATGTTGGTAAGGTGCAATTTGTTATTTTAAAAATTTTCTGGTTAATACTCTTTAAGTATTGCCTAAGAAAATTTTGCCCACCCCAAGATCATGAAAATATTCTCTGTTTTCTTCTAGAAGCTTTGTAGTTTTTAATTTTGTGATAGGGTATATGATATATCTCAAATTAAGTTTTGTGCATGGTGTGAGGTAGGAGTTGAAAGTCTTTTTTTTTTTTTTTCCCACACGGTTACCTAGTAGTTTCAGAGTCATTTGTTGAAAAGATTCCTTGCTCCACTGAATTCCTTGGTGACTTTCTATAACAATCAATTGATAAAATATTGGTGGGTCTATTTATGTATTCTCTGTTCTGTCCATTTGATCTATTTGTCTAGTCTTTTCCCCATTGCTTAGATTATAGTGGCTTTATTATAAGTTTTCAAATCAGGTAATGTAAATATCCATAAACATTTTAGAATCAGCTTATCAATTTCCATACAAATACCTACTTGAATTTTGATTATAATAGCATTACATTTATAGATCAGCTTGAGGAGAATTGAAATTTATATTAGTTTGCCAGGACTACCGTAACAAAATACCACGGACTGGGTGACTTAAACAACAGAAATTTATTTGCTCACAGTTCTGGAGGCTAGACGGCTAAGATCAAAGTGTCCACAAGTTTGGTTTTCTTCTGAGGCCTCTCTCCTTGGCCTGAAGATGGCTGTGTGCTTGTTGTGTCCTCACACTATCTCCTTTGGGTTGATGTGTTGTCTGTTTCCTAATTTCTTCCTTATAAGGAACCAGTTACACTAAATTGTGACCTCCCATTATAACTACACCTTTCCTTAATTACTTTTTTAAATGCTCTATTTCTGAATACAGTCACATTCTCAGGTACATGGGGTTAGCACTTTAATATATAAAGATAACATCTTAATATTAAAACTTTCAATCCTTAAGTACAGTATATCTTTTCATTTATTTAAGTTACCTGTAATTTCTCTGTGTTTTGTAGTTTTCAATGTATAGGTCTTGCACATATTTTGGTAATTTATTTGTATTTAATGTTTTGTGTGCTGTTATTAACAGCATTTTTTCAAATTCAATTCTTAATTGCTAGTATATAGAAATTCAGTAAAATTTTGCATGTTGTAAACTGGTACTTGCTAAACTCACTTATTCTTGTAGCTTTTTGGTATGTGGATTCCTTAGAAATTTCTACATACATGATCATATTCTTGTGAATAAATATTGTTTTATCCCTTATTTACAATCTGTATGCTTTTATTTCATTTTCTTGCCTGGCTGTACTTGCTAGGACCTCCTGTACAATATGGAATAGCAATGGTGAGGACAGACATTCTTGTCTTGTTGCTGATCTTAGGGGGAAAGTATTCAGTTTTTCACCATTAAATATAAATATAAATATATTTTATAGATGTCCTCCATTAGCTTGAGGAATCTCTAATACCTCTTTACTGAGTTGAATTATGTTTGCTGATGTTGAATCATGTCAAGTTAATTTTTTTTAATCTATTGAGATGATCATTTGGTTTTTCTCCTTTATCTCTTAATGTGATAAACAGAGTTGATTGGGTTTTGAGTGTTAAAACAACTTTAAGTTCCTGGGACAAGCCCCACTCGATCATGTGGTATCACTCTTTTCAAATATAGCTAAGTTTCATTTACTAATATTTTGCTAGAATTATTGGCCTGTAATTTTTTTCTTGTACTGTCTTTGTCAGCTGATAAGGTCAAGTTATGTGACCTTATAAAACAAGCTGAGAAGTGTTCCTTTGTTTTATGTTTTCTGAAACATTTTCTGTAATATTAGTAGTGTTTATTTTAAATATATTTGATACAATATACAAGTAAAGCCATGTGGCAATGTCTTAAATTATGGATCCCAGTTTTTTAACTGATTTAGGGCTATTTGTATTCTCTATTTTTCTTGTTTCAGCTTCAGTAAATAGTATCTTTCAAGGAATTTGTCCATTTTATGTCTGCTGTTAAATTTAGTGACATAAAGTTTTCATAATATGACCTTATTATCTTTTAAATATGTGTAAAACCTATAATCATGTCTCTCTCTTTTTTTCATGATATTGGTTATTTGTATTTTATCTTTTCTTGGTTAAAAAAAACTTGATTTATTTGTGAGATGTTTTAGGTTTATTAAAAAATTGAGTGTTAAGTACAGAGTTCCCATACACTCCTCCCTCCAGTCTCCCCCTATTGTTAATATCTTGCATTAGTGTCATTCATTTGTTACAATGATGAGCCAATATTGATACATTATTATTGACTAAACTCCCTAGATTACATTAGTGTTCACTGTATGTATTGTACATTCTATGGGTTTGACGAATATGTGATATGTATCTACCCTTACAGTATCATTCAGAATAGTTTCACTGCTCTAAAAATCCCCTCTGCTCCATTTATTCATCTCTTCCTCCCTTCTTCTAAACCCCTGGCAACCACTGACCTCTCACTGTCTGTATAGTTTTGCCTTTTCCAGAATGTCATATATTTGTAGTCATTCAGTAGGTAGTCTTTTCAGATTGGTTTCTTTCACTTAGTAATGAATATGCATTTAAGGTTCCTCCACATCTTTTTGCAACTTGATAGCACATTTCTTGTTTTTTAAATTCCTCTTTCTAGAGGCTTATCAATTTTATTAATATTTTCAAAGAAAAAAGTGTGGCTTTGTTTCTCTGCTTTATATTTCACTATGAAACAAAAGCACACTTTTTCTTTGAAATGAAAGTACAAAGACTTGATTTGCTCCATACAGTTCATTTTGAGGAATGTTCTATGTGTACTTGAAAAGAAAGTGTATTCTGCTCTGTTTGGGTGACATATTCTATTAATGCTGCATAGGTCAAGTTGATTGATAGTGTTATTTAAATTTTCCATATCCTTACTGCTTTTATGTCTATTTCTCTAACTATAATCATGTGTTAATCTATTTCTTTTTAATTCAATCAGATTTTCCTCCATGTGTTTTAAAACTCTGTTGTTAGATACAGATTCATTAAATATTGTTATGTCTTTTAAGGAATTGACCCATTTGTGATTATCAAATGTATTCTTGTAAATTTCTAGTAATATCCTTGTTTTGGATTCCATTTTTTTCTGATACTAATATAGCCAAACGAACCTTTGCATGTTTACATTTTCATGGTATATCATCTTGTATCCTTTTACCTTCAACCATCTGTATCTTTATATTTCAACTGTTCTTCTTGAAGTTGTATCTTTTTTTCCCTTTTATCTGGCTTGACAATCTCTGATTTTCAATTGTGTGTATCTATTTACATTCAATGCAGTTATTCATACTGCTGAGTTTAAACCTACTATTTGCTATTTATTTTCTATTTGTTCCCTCTGTTCTTTGTTCTTTTGTTTCTAGCTTCTTTCAGATTAATCAACATTTTTATTATTCTATTTTGTGTCCTCTGATAACTTTTTGTTATTCTGTGTTGTTTTATTCATTTTTTAGTAGATGTTATAAGGCATTACAATATGTGTTCTTAACTTCTTACAGTTTATCTTAAATTGATATTATGACACTCCATGTTTAATGTAAGAGCTTTATAACATTATATATATATATCCATTAATTCCCTCCCTTCCTTTGTACAATTGTTGTTAAATATATGAAATGTATTATTAATATATTACCAACCCCACAATGCTTTATTTTGTTTTTTAAAAGAAATTTTAGAAAGAAAATAGCCTATTACATTTCCCTACAATTTTACCATTTTCTATGTTTTTTGTTTCTTCCTGTAGCTCTGTCTGTCCATCTGGTATTATTTCCTTTCAACCCGAAGAACTTTATTACAATTTCTTGTAGTGTGGATATGCTGGCTATGCATTCTCTTCACTTTTGTTTATCTGAATATGTCTTTATTTCATCTTCAGTTTTGAAATTTATTTTCACTGGACATAGAATACTTAGTTGAGAGTTATTATGTTCTCTCAGCAATTTAATGATGTAATTCATTTTCTTCTGGCTTATATAATTTCTATTCAGAAGTCAGAAATCATTCTTGTTCCCTGTAATGTGTCATTTTTCTCTGGATGCTTTTTAAGATTTTCTTTTTATCTTTTTTTTTTCTTCTACAATTTGACTATGTGTTTTGGCATAGTTTTCTTTGTATTTGTCTGCTTGGACTTGGTTGAAGTTCTTGCATCTAGGAGTTGATAATTTTCATTAAACTTGTAAAAAAAATGTAGACATCATTTTAAAAGTGTTTTTTCCTGCCCCTTCTCTCTCTCTCTTCTTAGTTTTAAACTCTAATTAAACATATGCCTTTCTTAACACATTTAATTACGTATTGTGGAGGGCAGGTATTTATCTTCTGCTAGAACAGGAGCTTTTTGAAAGGTCAGCCTCTTTTCTTATTTTTCTATAGCCTCATAAATTCACATAACATATACAGAGGGTGCCAAAAAAATGTGTACACATTTTAAGAAAGGAAAACTGTGCTAAAATTGTAATACTCAATATATGCTGGTAACAAAAGATGAATACAAGTCACGTTTGACTTCTGCAATTACAAGAGGTGCTCAAAGTTGTTACCATCAGCATCCAGACACTTCTGATTATGGCGAACTACTGCTTGATCAACGTTGACCAAAGTGTTTACTTGTATACATTTGTTTGGCACCCCCTGTACATGGGAAAAACTCAAAATATGATTGTGGAGTTAATGAGTAAATGAATGGTAGTGATAACTATTTAGTGACTGCTTCCATGTGCCACCTACTATTTTGGGTACTTTCATGTGAATCACTCATTCCTACCTCACAACAATCTTGAGACAAAGATATTATATACCCTAGTTTTATGAAAGAGTTAAACTGAGGTGCAGAACTCAACAAACTTGCTCAAGTTTACATAGTGCACGAATGGGGAGCTGGCACTGAAACCATTTGTTTGTGATTAATGGAGAAGGAGAAAGTACATAGCGTTGTCCTGCACTACTAGGCTGGGTTCTGCCTTTCATCCGGTATCACCATTCATTAATGAGAGGGAAATAAATTGTGGGCAATGCCGGGAATTGAGGAAGCAGATGGCAAGATGGCCTTAAGCTGAATGGAACTGGGCATGCCCAGCAGGGGTGTGCTCCAACAGAGATGGGCAGAGCAAGGGCAAGGCTGGGGGCAGGTGCCCCATTTGCACCTACTCACGCAGTTTAAGAAGATGGTAACAACCAGCCATCCCAGTGACACCAGGAAACTTGTTAGCTGCTGTTTCTTACCTATTTTGGTCTCTGCAAAATTGATCAATTTTGGCCTCCACCGGGAGTGACTTGTAAGAGCTTAGAAAGAAAGAACATTGCATATGAATTCTCAGGAAAAGCACTTCCAGGCACATCATCAAGGTAAACAGAAGCAGTGTTTTGAGTTTATTTTCTATTCTGTGTTTTTTGGGATTCTTAATAACTGATTATTTTTTGTTATGTCTATTTCATGTTACTATTGCTCTTTCTAAAATCTATCTTTATTTACACCCCCGTATCTTCTATTTACTTCCCCATATCTTCTATGAGCTATTTATCTATCAAGCATCTATTCCTCTTTGCTGCTTTTAAAATTTATTCTGCTTTTTCAAAATCTCCAGTATTCCCATTCCAATTTATGGCATTTTCAATATACCTTGTTAGTGTATATTTTGGACAATGTTAACATAATTTCAGATATTGAGGACAAGTGAGGAATCTGCTTAAGTCCTTAGGAGAAACTAAAAAGATTATTAACAACCCAAGTCCATAAAAAACATCTGTTCCAGTCATGCTGGTGATTTTTTATGAGTCCTTCAAATTCGTAACAAAGATCTCTAGAGCAAGACAAATGTTCTAGTAGAGTGCAATTTCCAATTTCTTAGCTAACCTGGTTCTGTTGATTCATACATATGCATTATTCAATGCTGTTCCTGAATACAAAAAAAAAAAAAAAGAGGAAGAAGGAGAAGAAAAATTCTATGGGGCTCTACTTCCTTTTTATATTATTTATATTTCTTGAAATGCCCTTGAAATTTCATTTGCTAAGGGAAGCTAAACAAATAATTGCATACTAAAAGAGAAATGAGACTAGCAAGTTCGATCATTTGTAACATCAACTATTCTTTTTCCACGGTTAATATTCTCTCTGTGAGAAAAGATGAGGAGTAAACAGACCAATGTACCTTAAATGGAATAACTAGTAACAATGCCAAATGCATGAAGTGAAAATACCTCAGGATACACTTTCACAGTTCTGCTTCATCAGAGCTGAATGCAATATGCTATAACAATAATAGGAGTCACGTTTGTCTTATTTCCCCTGATCTCTAAAGCAGGATGCCGATGCAATAGTAATGCACTTTGCTTCTCTTTCTGGCTATCAGCATTCTTTTTTTTTGTTATTAAGGCCTATCACATACTTTGAAGTTTCCCTGAAAACAAACTTGACAGTACTCTGAGGCCAGTGTCGTGAGACAGACACCAGCACTTAGTTTGAAGTTAATCATGACCACAAATGGAAGGAGTGGGTAAACTTTTCAGATGTTATTTGGGATTTGTAGCATCACTCACCATGGGAAGGCGGAAAAATAGTGTGGGGACAAAACAGAATTTCTCTGACGTGATGCTCAATGTCTTCAACTGTATCATCAGAATAGTTTTCATGATGAAATATACTTTGCATTGACTACAAACTAAGAAGTGTCTTGAAAATGAAGTACATCGTAATTTAAACAAGCAGATTTGAATTAGGGAACAGCTTGATGTCCAATTTTAGTTTAGTGGACTGTCTTTATGTCTGTATCTAAATAGATTTCTCTATTTATATCAGAAGTGACTGTATTTTAACACTCAAACTTTATGGTACGATAGGGGTTCTGAGTGCTAAAAGAATATTAAAAAAGGAATCAATCTATTTCCTGGTATTGAGTATCTGGTCCTAAAGTTCTACTCTTAGCACCAAAATAGAAGTGTTTAGAGGTGGAAGAGATGGACAAAGTTGGGGCAGAGGAAGGAGAGATGGGAGAGTAAAGAGACCGTCAGGCAGCTCAGCCTCCAGACCCTTTCTTCCGAGGCCCAAATCATTTTTCCAGTAAGGTCTGGGAACTCACCTGCTTTGTTCTCCTTTCATTACTTCTATCGCCCACCGTGTATATATTGTACACTTTCTCCCCCACATCACACCACTGGTTGATTGTTCTCACACTCACCTCCCTATACCCATTGGCCAGTTCTCCCAGCTACTCCTCCTTTTTGTGTCATCAGAGACAAACTCACATATTTTTTATATTTCAAAGACTCTACTGCTGATTCTTGCTGGAAATCATGGATGTAACAGATATCGAGACGTGTATACCCTAGAGGGATTTGCAGGACCACGGGACAATGGGAATCGAGGAAGAGAATTTTGTAGAAAAGAGATAGCCCTCTAGTGAAGTAAGAGAAATTACCTTTCCTTTCTCCCGCCGACCTGGAAAGCTTCCCTATTATGGAGCCGGAGTTAAAGAAAAGCTGAGGGGCCAGCCAAGTGGCGCGATGGTTAAGAATTGGTTTGGGACGCCAGAGGGCCCCGGTTCGGATCCCACATATGAGGGCCAGTGACACTG
>NW_017731711.1:1029554-1035157 GCF_001890085.2 Hipposideros armiger
GCAGCCCACAGCATCCTACGCTGTCGCCGGCGACTCATGGCAGCCCAGCTCCAGGTTGAGCTGTTGTTCACCATCTTAGCTGTAGAGGGTGCAGTGTCACTAACCCATGTAAGATCCTAACCGGCGGCCCTGCTGCTCAGAGCTTGCACTCCCAAACCAACTGTTAACCAACGAGCCACTCGGCTGGCCCTGGGTACATTTCCTTATATTAATTCACAATCCTTTGTCAAGTCCTTCCCCTCTCCACTCTACACCAAACAAAAGTCTCATTAGGATTTTTATTATTATTGTATTTAAACTTCCAAATTATTTGATATTTTTACAATAATAAATTTTCTTATCCACTAAAATAACATGTTATTTCATTTATTTGTTACAAGTAAAAAAAACTTTATAGTTTTCTTCATACAACCCCATATGTCAATTTGTTGTTAATATAAACAAATATATTAAGTAACAAATATAATGAAATACTATGTTTTTTAACATGAATTGACTCTTTTTCTATTATATTTTCTAAATGATTATTTGATATATAAGAAAGCTTTGCTTATTGAATATTTATCTTGTGTGTGGCCTGTTTAGTAACTTCACTTAGATCTCAGCTGGTTTTCAGCTGCTTCTCTGTACACATTTAATCTGTGTTATAACAAAACCCCTCAAGTGAGTTCTTCACAACCACTGACTTGATTTTATTCAGTGACAATTCTGCTCTTTACGGCTTCTAATGAAGATCTTAATTCTTCTATTTCATTTTTAGTCTCTTTGTAATCTTTACTTATTCCAAATAGATACTTTACTTACCAGTCTATTAGGATTATAATTATACCTTCCTCACCTCTTTTGTTGAAAGCATTGCTTGGTTTTTTTTTTTAAGTTTAAAAAGAAAGATGATTTTACAAAATTTTTAACAGTGTTTCTTATAATACAGTGATTGGAATCATAGGATTTTTAAGGATAAGAAACCCATATTATTGACATTGTTTATTTGTTACAATTTAATGCTTTTCTTTTCTTTTTAAAAATTAGTTTCAGGTATACAAAACAACATAGTGATTAGACATTTATATACCTCACAAAGTGATAACTCCAATAAATCTAGTACTCATCTGACCCTGTACATAGTTATTTCAATATTATTCACTATATTCCCTATGTTGTAGTTTATGAGTGTATCCCCATGACTGTTTATTTATAGTTGCCATTCAATATTATTATATTTTTGTTAGTTTCAGGTGTACAGCATATTGGTTAGACATTTATATAATTTATGAAGTGATCTCCCCAATAAGTCTAGTACTCATCTGACACTATGCGTAGTTTTTACAATATTATTGACTATATTCCCACACTGTACTTTACATTTCTGTGGCTCTTTTTAACTACCAGTTTGTACTTCTTAATCCCTTCACCTTTTTCACCCATTCCTTCAACAACCCTCCCATCTAGTAACCATCAGTTTGTTCTCTATATCTACGAGTCTTTTTGTATTTTGCTTGTTCATTTACAGTAATACCTTGGTTTGTGANTTTTCCTGGAAACATTTTCAGCTTGCGATATTGTTGAAATGAAAGTCTCAGTTACTTGCCTTTCCATTAACCATCATATAACATTTTTTAAAAATAGCATTTTCCTGTAAAAATAAATATAATGCTCAAACAAAACAGATATTATTTCACCTACAGATGACCCCTAGTGTTGAAGGTTTAGGGTGCTACTCCCTTTATGTTCTAATCAGTAGGAAATGGGCTAAGGGAGTCACATAAGGAACAAAGAACCCTTTTCAATCAGGCCCCATAATTCCCACAATTCAGAAGTTCCTAGAGAAGTTAGCTTGAGAAAGAGACTAGGATCTGAGATCCGCTCCCCACCCCCATCTCCTAATACTGGATGCTGCTGTCTGAATAATTGAATTAGTAAGGTGAGTTCCAAGATACTTAACTAGCCACTTGGAAGTTTTAGACCATCCTCATAATTCCAATTATGGCGGAATATACAATCTGGGAGAATATGGGTCTTCATTCTGACACAGGTCACACCACAAATGAAGAAACAGAGGTAGAGGCCTGGCCTTTCCTAAGAATCCACAGTGTCAGAAGATAGAGCGTGTTTTCTGCCAACTCTACTGATGTGGCATATGGCCTAATAGATATGATGCTCTCTGAAAACAAATGAATTGTTTCTCTCTGGGAAAGAAACAAGTAAGAAGTGAATATGTTAATATATTGTCCTTGCCAGCACTTCCCACGTGGGGATGTAAACAGACGGCATCTATAAGGTGAGGGGAACATGGAGGGAGCAATAGCATCACTCCCTACACATTATTTATTGACCATTCTCTTAGTGTCAGACATTTAGGTTTTTTCCAATTGTTTGTGCTACAGGGACTATATTTTCATACCTCTCTGACCACACCCAAGGTTATTTTCTTAAGGTAGATTCTTAATGTGGACTTAGGGTTCCAGAAGAAGAGAATGGTGAAGGCTTTTGGTATATGAGGTGTGACAATTAAGTTCGTGTACTTGTTGCAGTGATGTTGCTAACCTTTTTTGATATCAGAGGGATTATTCATTATGAATTTTTATCAAATGGANACCTGAGAGGTTTGTACAAGAGCAATGAGTAATTTGTGAAGATATCTGCATGAATGAGAGCAGGGTTGATTCCAAATACACAGAAGCTGAGCTCTAATAACCTAGAGGCACATTTCTCCTAGTTGGTCGTGGAAGTGAGGTGAATAGGCTGGCAGACTGAAGTCCTGCCGGAATTATCATTCTATGAGCACCCTATGCAACCAAGGTGGAATACATGTGTCACATATTTTGTTTTAGTTACCAACGTCCTTTGTATGTCCTTCTAATAAGAGTGTCGGATCAGTGTGTGAAAGGTGGGGGAGCTGGTGGTGATGAGCTTGGACTGTAACCAGTCTGCCTGCATATGAACCTAGCTCTGCCACAGCGTGCCTGTGATCTTCGTAGATGCGTCCTCACCTAAAAATGGGACTAATGGTGGTACTCATCAAAAAGGATTAAATATGTGTGTGTGTGTGTGTGTGTGTGTGGAGCATTTGCTGTTATTATTACTCTTTAATTAAAACTGTTACCTAAATTTCTGGGGAAGAAAGGATTGTCTCCACTTGGACTTCGTTGTTCCATTCCTTTTATTTCTTAGGTCAGGCCAGCTTCAGTGGCCGGTCTTCTGCCATGATCCCAGCTTGGGTTTCAAGTTTTTCTTTGTCACTCCAATCTGTGATAGGTTTTATCTTCTTGAGTGACTGATTTGGATCTTTCCAGCAGGCTCTGGTAGAGCATAAATACATAATTTCCACAAATGAGGCTCTACAAAAGGTGAGAAAAGTTTGCAGATCCCATTACAGCCTCTTACAGTGGTGGACCTTGGTTCCTAGATCCTGTCTCCCTCTAAGTTACTGATCAGAGGCCCTCACTGAGCTGCTGCTCGCCGCTTTTATTTTGGGGAGTAAAGTGCATTGGATCCCTGTTCCCATTTAACACAGGCTGTGGGAAAAGCTGGTGAGTCTTTTGCTTCCCTCTGGCCTCTCTTTTCACCATGGACCTTGAAAAAGCTATTGAAGCAGAGCAGACTTGAGGGGTTATCCCTTTGGCACTCTGCCTCTGGCCGGAGAAACTTCTGTTTGAATATGCCAGTAAATGCTGGGAGAACTGGTTAGGTATTTAAAAATACATACCAGGGGTGCCAAAAATATGTATACAAGTGGACATTTTGGTCAACGTTGTGCAAGCAGTAGTTCACCGTAATCAGAAGTGTCTGGACGCTGATGGGAACCACTTGGAGCACCCCTTGTAACTGCAAAAGTCAAACGTGACTTGTATTCATCTTTTGTTATTGGTATATATTGAGTATTACAATTTTAATAGTTTTTTCCTTTCTTAAAATGTGTATATACTTTTTTTGGCACCCTCTGTATATATGTATCAAGTGACTGGCACAGTGCCTGACACAAAATACAGCACTAATAAATGATAATTCTCTTATGTATTATGTTACACACACAAAAAGACTACTTTGGGGCATTTTCTCAAAAGACTACTGAAAGTATAACATATGTAATTTACCAAACAATATCTGGCACTCAGTAGACAATCAGTATTTACTGAATTCAACTATACCTCTTCTTTTGCCCAAAATCAAATGACTGTATCAGGTCTGATCTGCATCTCTAGGTACCCAATTAAGTGGTCTTTATACATTATGTTTCCAGAAACTTTAATTTCAGGATTTCAAAATTATCTTGTGAAAAGAAAAAAACTACTTTTACTTTGGAGAAAGATTTTTAAAGAGAAAGTATATATTTTGTTTAAATGCATTCCAAATTAGAGAAGCATTGATCGGATTTAACTATATTTATTCAACAGATATCTGTTGATTGTATGTAATTATTTTTTTGTATTTAACACATTTCAGTCCCTGGTTTCAAAGAATTCACAATCTATTTAGGGAATTAATGTCTACCCTAAAAATCCCATGGAGTTATTGTCAGAATAATGTGAATTTATCAGTAAAAGTCCTTTGTAAATTGAAATCAAAGGCAAATTATGTAGACATGAAATATTCAATCATAATGTAGAAACATATACTTGTAGATATTACTAAAAGATATTAACACAAGTTAATTGACTAATTCACTAATTCTTTCTCCAACTATGTCTAACCTGCTTTTTAAAAAAGCTTACCATATGTTTAATGAAAGCATTATGGACCACACAGATGATTCCCATGCATTTCTTTGAAGAAATTGCCACAACAAACATGTCTGTGAAAGGTGTTTTGCTTCTCTTAATTTGATTCCTTATGATAAATTCCTGAGATTGGAGTCACCATGTTCTAATCTGCTTTTTAAACCCATTTATTAAATTTCTAATTGTATTCACTATACTTTTAATTTCTACAAGTTCTCTTTTTCTGAACTGCCAGCCTGGGCATTGTTCATAGTCTCTTATTCCTTAGTCAAGCTTTTATTCATTTATTTTATTTATTTTAAATTGTTGAACATATACTTAGTATTTCATATGCTGTAGCTGGTCACTTGACTATCTGCCATCTTTGCAGATCAGATTGCCTGAAATTTGTTTCTATGAATAATTATTTGTGATGGCTTGATTTCTCAAGTATGTATGTGTGTGTGTAGAGGGGGTGGTGGGTGTATGCCTGTGTGTTTGTGTGTGTATGAAAGAGAGAGAGCTCATGATCCTTGGAACTTCTTTCTGTGGTATGACTTCCCAGACAGGGTTTGTGTGTGATTCTGCCACATCCTGGGAATACTTTAAACCAAATTAGTGACTTAGGCATTTGGGACCATATCATCATGTGAATTCTAGCCCCACACTCATATTAAGACTGTCTTGTAGGGGGTTTAGTCTGCTTTCCAAGCCAAGGCTGAGATTGGAAATATTTGTTAATCACCTCCTTAACTGTGGGGTAAGAAATTTTTCATGCTTATCCATCAAAAAGCATTGCCTTTTGTGGTCCCAGCTTTCTGTGGGAGGGACTTGGATACAAGTCCTATTTTGTATGTGGCCTAAGCTTTTTTTCCCCCTTTAATCCACAGATGCCCTATTAAAGCT
>NW_017731711.1:1044342-1081750 GCF_001890085.2 Hipposideros armiger
AAAATGGGCAATATATCACTGATTGATCTTTGTTCTTTATATAAATAAATGACCTTTGAAAAATAGACAAAATACGTCATGACTTTTTCGACAACCCAATACCTTTTTCTCCATCTTGGACATTTTCCCTAATGCTTTCTTATATACCTTGAGTCTAACAAGATTTTTTCTGAGCCTATGTTTATTTTTATTTAATGCATTTAATAAATAACACATTATTTTATTTTTACCTTCTGTGTAGGCTAAATATCATTCTGCCAACTGTGTCGGTCAAAGTCCCAGTGGGACACAGATGGTAGACTCAAATTGGGTAGTTTGAAGAGAATCTAATAAAGAGACTGTTTACAAGGATATGAATGAAAAGCAAGAAAAATCCCAGAAAATAGCACAAAACTCCAGAGCTACTAAACTCCTGTTCTGAAAGGCTAAGTGGAGGAGTGTTTATCAGAACCCAGGAAGGAGAGCTATGTGGAGAGGGTCTCCTGACTGAGGCTGTGCCTTTGGTTTAGGGACATTTTTTTGATAGCAAGAAGCGAATATGTTGAATAAATGACTCTTATCCCTAGATCCCTTTCTAATGCTCCCTACTGGCCAAACTCAACTGGAAGTCAGAAGGCAAGGGGTTCCATTAATCAGGCCATACATTCAGTCAACTCCCAGGAGCCTAGGCCAAGGTGAAAAAGGGTCAATGTAGAAGGGCAGGCAAAAGATATCAAGTACATCAATCAGAGTCTTTATCTTTTCATTGGTTCAAACATGATTTCCTATTCAATGGCCAGACCTCCATTTGGTGAATGCCATTTGGTGAACTCAGTAGAACCAATTCTAGGTCAAGAGTGTGTTTTTTGAGGAAGAGAAGGGAAAGATAGGCTAATTCACAGGAGGTAGCTGAATGGAACAAGATATCAAAGGCTGCAGGAGAGATGAGTAGACAGCTCAAATATGTATGGAGCTATTCTGTGGGCAGGCTTAGAAAAAGCTTCTGCAATGTGCCATAGTTAAAGAATTATAGTGCCAATAAAAACTCAGATCTTCTCGTATATATATCAGTCATTTAAGGAGGTTCGTAGACCAAAACAAAGTATGGTAACATCTCCCATTGTCTTCCATTGCATTTCCCAAGGAAACCTGCATGAATTTCTCACTCACTTAGTCCAGAAAAGTACTGGACTAAGAAAACCCACATTTGTCTTTATATCACCTCTCTTCTCCAGGCTCACTCTCACGTACAGTACTTTCCAATATGCCACATGTTCCTCATTTCACACAGCCCCTTGGGGCATGAAGTTTTTCTTTTATTCATATTGATTTTCTCGGTCAAGCCTTCCCGTGTGACTTTTACCTTTCCCATTTCACAACACTGGGGAATAGAGATCAGGTAAGCCATCAAGACCCAAAACCTCTGAGTCAGACAGAGCAGAGGAAAGCTGTAGACAAGTTAATAACTTTCTCATATCTTCTCTCCCCTCTTTCTGTCTTCCTCCTGTCCTCTTACTAAGAAGGGAGAGGAAG
Source organism: Hipposideros armiger (assembly GCF_001890085.2). Taxonomy (NCBI): domain Eukaryota; kingdom Metazoa; phylum Chordata; class Mammalia; order Chiroptera; family Hipposideridae; genus Hipposideros; species Hipposideros armiger. The sequence continues at coordinate 1,045,855 of NW_017731711.1, forward strand.
GGTTTATGAAAAGTCTGCCAGAATCTGCCTACAAATCTGAGTTACTGGGCCAGGTTTGCCCCATGGTGGGTACAGCACTTAGGAATTCCACAGAGGGGAGAGCATTTGCAGGAAAGCTGCTGTTACTATTATATTTGCATGGTGGAACTTGGTATCCCCAGAGAATAAGCCTACAAAGATGGGTAAGTTTTTCCCACAGAAGGTTTTTTCAAGCCTGCTTATTCCTTTTGAGTGTGGCGTGTATATCTAGATATTTTCTTTGTCAGGAAAAATGAGCAGACAGTGCGAGGGGTCACAATCTGGACTGGGAGTGGGTGGGTGGTTATACCTGCCACCCATCATGCCTTGTGAGCCCCCAGGAACCCCACCTTGGGGCATTGCCCAGTGTTACTGTGAGTATGCCATTTCCCGTGGTTTTTCAAGGGATATGTGTGGCGGCAGCATTACGTCTTTCCTGGCCTGCCAACCTGATTTCACGGAGTTTCTGAAAAATAGTCCCCTCAGGGAAGTCCATGGTTGTCTTGACATTTGGGATAGAAAATATTTGCCATGTAACCTTTACATTAAAGGACTCATAGCAAGGGAGGAACAAAACATATTTATTTGCCTGCATGGGAGCATTTGGGGTGGTGCTCAAAAGGACTCCTTTAAATGAAGAAGGACAAGTAGGAATGCAGGGGGAAGAGAGAGGGAGAAAAGAAGTAAAAAATGAGAAAATGCACATCAAGAGTTTCATCTGCTGATACATATATCCCACTTTGAATTTGGGGCCTGCACAATACTTATTAAGTAGGAGGATATGAATTGCCATTGACCTAGAGAGAGTTCATCCTTCAAGATCTCTGCTGAGGCCAGGTTGTTGAGGAGGAAGTTGGAACTGGTGCATGGTTAGATTATAGAGGCAACACCGACCTGTTTATCATTTAGTTGTGCCCTCTTTGAATATCCCCATACAAAACCTCCATGAGATAAGTGGCTTTTGATAACGAAGAGATGCTGTTGGGGAATGGTTGGAGGCCCTCTCAGCTCTGGAGGACTTGTAAGGTGGGACAAAGCCTTTGAAAGTGCGGTTGTGCATTGTGACAGCTACTCTCCTACCAGGTTCCCCACTAACTTATCCATTCCTTGGGCACAGAGACTATTGATCCTTTTATTCCCCCACACAATCTTTTTAGGAAGGAAGTTCTTAGGGAACCTTTTGTTGCATGACAGAATCTGCAACAGAAACATGCCAAATCCTAGTAAGAAATAAGACAACTTCTTCATGGCTCCTTGGTCACTTCACTTTTTTGCAGAAGGACCCAGAGAGCAGGAATTGGAGGCCTCACCTCTGACCACTCTCTGTTTACACCAGGCCTTTCTTCTGTCGGTGTTCTCAGAGTTCAGCTGGGTTTAGAAAAGAAGGGAGAATATGGGGGTGGAAACCTCTGACTCCTCTACCCCTCATTTATATGGAGTGATTCCACTTAAAATTTTTTCATAGTTTTGCATAATATCTGTAAAAACACTAACAGTACATCCCTCCTTCCATTCCTCTGGGGCTGTTTAGACATGGCAGATTGACTGCATTTACTTATCTCCTCTCCCACCTGAATTTTCCATTCAAATAATATTCAAAGAACAAGACCAAAATTATATAAATCCACAAGGAGAAAGATGCAGGAAAGAAGACAACAGCAGACAAGAAGGGTTGTGACATTTCTGGAAGATGGGAAGTAGATAAAGAGTGGCAAATGATTCAGCAGAACAGAGGAAATTAAAATGTAAGTGCTTGCAGAGGACAATATCAATAAGAAATGAGTGGTTTCACCCAAACAAAATCCCAGGAAAGAAACCAGGGTTGGAGACCAGGTACCACATAATGTGGTAAGAAAATCAGGAGATGGAGCAGAAATCAGGAGAATTAATGGCAAGCTAGGATATGGACGCTTGGACTCCCAGGCTCGCTGTCCAGTCCAGAATAGTCAGGAGTCTACTGCTCGCCTCCACCTCCCAGAGTCCATCAGCCCTCCCCACGCATTCACTGCAGAGAGCAGAGATTTCGTGTCTGGAAAAACTAAACCAGCGAAGATCTGGTTTGGGGAATATGGCAAAAAAACATAGTGATATTTTGCATGTTGACCAGCAGGGATCTTGGCATCTTTTGCCTGCCCAGCTCACAGACTAGATTAGCCCAGCCATACATAGCACCCAGGCAGGAGGCTAGAGGAGTCTTCTGTTAGAAACCGAAGAACCCCAGGGAAAAGCCCCATGGACGTTGACATTTATGGATTCTTCAACTAAAACTTTAGCTCAACACTTACTTACCTAGAGTAAAGCCCAACAGTTGCAAAGGAATTTTCCATTATCTATGCAAAGCCCCCACAAAGGAATTTCCCATAGTCTTTTTAGTACCTCATTCTTAAACATGAGCAGAGACTGAGGATTCCCACACATCTGAGGAAAGTCTCCAACATAAAAGAGAGAGACTAATATATGGAAAACAGAAGATAGAAGTTAGAATATGAGACCAAGGGGAGGAGTGTGGTTGGAGCAGAGGAATAGCTCTTTTTTAATTGTAATACAAAACAGGCACTTCAAACCAGTGCTTCTCCACCTTGGCTGCCCAGAATCACCTGGAGTCTTTAAACAAGCTGCTGTCTGGGCCCCACCCCCAGAGTTTCTGATTTAGCCTTGGGTGAGGCCTGAGTATTGAATGTTTAAAAACTCCTCACGTAGTTCTGATATACACCCAAGGTTAAGAACTGCTGCTTTAAAATATGCACTTATTTCCCTTGGATTAAATAATACAAGTTGAGTTTTATTAAAATGTTATACTGCTTAAGAAAAAAGGAAAAGGGAAAAACTTGGCTACAGAATCAATTACTAACTCTTTAGCTCGGCGCTCAAGGTCCTCCCATCTTTCCCAGCTCACCTTTTTTTTTCTTTTAAATTTATTTTTTATTATTATTAGTTTCAGAACTTCCTCTCCCACACTTCTGCATTCAGGCCATGCCGACATCACACTTTTAGCATCCTGTCTTTCCTTTGCTTTTTGTTCACATTTCTCATCAGAGTACTCTCATATTTCATCACTCCTCTTTGCCTATTGGCATTGGAATTGTCCTTAAACATCCTGTCCATGCTCACCCAGCCATGATCACCCAGCATAAAGTAAGTTCTTCCTTCACTGACATTTACTGCTGCTCCTTGCATCCTTGATTTCATAATGAACGTGTTCATGGCCGTTCAGGTGTGTTTAAACTCCCAAGTCTTAGGATTGTCCGAAAACAGATATTTTTAGTAGCTTATCATTTACCATAAACATTACTAATAACATTATCTTCTTTATTCCTCACAGTATCTATGTGAGATGTGGTATCAATATCCCTATTTTGCATATGAAGAAATCAAGCCTCAGGAGGTTAAGTGACTAGCCTGGTGTTGTCTTGGTGACAAATGGCAGCAGAGCTGGGACTTATGTTGAGTTCTTTTAGGTCTGCTCCAGCTGTAGAACAACACCTCTGCCCTTATTCTGAGATTTAAGTGGGCAAATTTCTTGTTTTCCTAGAAGATTGTTAATAGCTTGAGAATAAGAAGCATCTATTACCTTGAGAATGAGGGTCTTTCTTATACTTTAAAAATTCTGTAATTGATGCCAATTCAGTGCCTTGCACTCTGTAGGCTGTCTAAGAGTATTTGCTCATTGATGGCGGTAATAATAATAGAAAATATATATTATGCTGGAACTTTATAGGGATTATCTCATTTAATCATTATGAGAATTGTGTGAATTGGTACAGTTATTATTCTCATTAATTAATAACCAAGCTTGAAGATGTAAAGCGATGTGCACAAGGTCATACAGCTTGTCAGAGTGGAGCTGAGACTGCAACCAGAACTGTGAGTGTCCAGAGCCCAGAACCTCCTTGCTTCATTTCTTCTCTATATGAAGCCACTGAGAGCAGCTCTCATTATGAAGGTTTCTCAATCCAGGTTTATAATCATCATTCCTTAGATTTCCTTGAGACACAGTTGGGAGTGCAGGTCGGACAAAGTGTTACTGACCTAGTGGATGCTATTCACCATGGCAGGCTCAGAGGACTATTTGAACCCAGACCCAGACAAATTAACAAAGCCATATGTCAACCTTTGTCTGGTAGTCCATTCCTGCTTCCTAAAAAATAGCTCAGGTTCAAGAAAAGCTAATGTATTTGTCAACTGGAACTTTAAGTTTCCTGAAAAGGAAAAAAATAATAACCTGCAAACAACATTTGAACCTTGGCCTCAAAGTTTTAGAAAATAAATACACACACACAAACATACACATACACACATTTTTTATTTTTTGTTACGTTGCAGTGGTTGTGGAATACATATATCCCACTGCACTGATCTTACATCTTGTCGCATTAATGTTTCAGAGCACTCAATATAAATATTAAAACTAATAGCTTCACTCTTCAGCTATTACTCCTCTATCCCCTGAAATCATCATAAAACTTTCAAAGCCTTTTAGAACATTTACACACTTGAATCTGATGGTGGGGAAAGGAGATTCACACAACGCAGCCCATAAGCTTAAACAATAGTGAAGAGCTGTTTATGGAATATGCTTTATTTATTCATCATTCCAAGTAAAGTTTCCATTTTGATGGAGGGGGGAAAAATCAAAGTATAGCTGTCAAGGGAGAAGGCTGAAGTATTGCTTTTCTATATTGAGGACTTGCAAAAAAAAGGAAGTCCATGAGAATCTCTGTCCAAGGTCAATCAATGCTAAGACTGTGGGTACGTAAACAGCTAATGGATTGTAAAGACACATACCAGTGTTATGAATTTTTAAAGAGCAATTCTTCAGCACAGAACCACATAAATCAATGATGGCTATTGGCTGGATCAATTATGCACATTTTTAAAACATTTAATGACAGGTAATGAACAGGTCTCTGGAGGACACGAGTCAACAACCATGTTTTTGAGGTTGTAGTTACATCTGCTTAAGTGAATTGGGTAGAGGAAGTAATTAAAAGTTAAATCTAAGAGTCTGCCTAAAGTGAAAGAGAATAATTACTGTAGTCCTCATGCATATCTTAAATAGCTAGGGAAGTGGGTTTCCCCCTAATATATTCATAGGTAGTCCAGGTTGGTTTTAGACTGAATATGCCATTCTCAGGGAGCTTCTATTTCTAAGCATTTGTTTGGAGGTTTTCTGGCAAAGCATTCTGAGCAGAAAAGAGTAAGGTAATTTTTGAAAGAAAAAGTATAGCATGGGTGATGACACAGATAGGTTCTTATAATTATTTATTTTGAAATTACTTTAAAAATCAATTGGAGGAACAGACCGAAAGTCAGAGGTTGGGTAATACTGCAAGATTCTCTTCAACCTAGAAGCAAAGGACAGAAAGCTAAGTATGGGTTGACTAATCCCACAGAAAGTCTCACATCATCACTTGTGGCATTAGAGTGCTTTAATCAGAAATTAAAACAGTGACCCGGTGAAAGACGAAGGACTTTGGGGGAAAGATTTCTGAACGTAATAGTCCTTTAGAGTTCAAACATTGATTTTTTCTTACTGTATAACTTCAGATAAGTCTTTAGATTATGACAAAGACAAAAGTTAAACATGCCATTCAAACCTAAGCATGGTTCTTTAAGTCTAAGCCACTGACATTGATGCTGTATTTCTGTGTTAACATAGTTAAAGAATCACTCAGATCAAATCAAGCCTGCCGACTGAATCTGAAAATACTAAAAACTGATACTCCTGTATAGCTCTCCCTCATTTTACCACTCAGCACAAGGATTGTAGAAATGAAAAGTATAAAGTAAGTTGGTTGTCAAGTGCCCAAGTTCAAGTTTCTCTGGCCTGGGGCTGTGTTCTGTGTCAGAGGAGCTTCCTTAGAATTATTGCTTGGTTTTCAAAATGCTTTCGGTTAAGTAGGAAAAAAATTAATTATCTTAAACACATTACTGATTTTTAGATATTTCATTTACTCAGGAGGCTTTGCTAACTACCAAACTCACGTAAGGAGCTTAAATACTTTGTGTGTGTTTGGTAGAGATAGACTTCTCAGGTAATGAAGATCACAAGAGAATTTGACACAATTTCTACCCTATACCTGTGATATGTATTTACTGTCATATTCATATTCATTGCTAAGTAAAATGAGTCAAGTACTCTAGTATCTGGATCCTTTGTTAAAATGTATACATCCTACTTTGTGTTGATAAATAAATAAGAGCTCAGGGTTAAGAGGTACAGAGACTTGTGGGCTCAAATCTGGTTCTGACATTTTACTGGCTATATGGTTTTAGGCAGGTTTCTTAATATCTCTTATTTTATATCCTCATCTGCAAAATGGGTAGCATAATTTCTACCTTGAAAAAAAGACCTAGCATGGAGGAACTCAATAATGGCAGTGGTTATTATCTGCTAAATCTGAAATATCCCTGGGAGCAATAATTATGTAATAACATCAGGGCAAGGGTTTCTGCTAAATTCAAGGAAAGCAACTTCTTTCCACCAAAGGAAGTTGCCTTTTAGAATAATAATAACTGTTAACACTGAGGTATCTATTATACATCAGGTACTTTACCTGCACTAGCTTATCCAAGTCTGTCAACTCTTTGAGGCAGCACTATTACTATTTTACAGATGAGGTTATTTTGTCTCAGAGAAATTAATAAACTTGCCCAAAGCCACCTGGCAGAAAATGGCAGAATTGGTATTCCAAAGTTGATCAAACTGTGTTTGGCCAGAGTCCACTGTGCCATGATGCTGAGCTTGTAATTGGCTAAAGCAAAAACAAAGGACTGAAAATACTATACCAAAGTTTCTTTCATTGCTATGCATGGCTCTTGTAGAAATAAAAAGGGAGTTGTCTGGGAAAGAAAATAAGGATTGCAATAGTTAGTGATCATGAGGTTGAAATTAATCCCAAGTTTAAAGGAACAAGAGGCAATAGTGGGCAGCTTAAGGCACAGTCTAGTGTGTATGACTTACCAGGTAATTCTATCAGACAGGAGTCATGCTGTGAGTAATAAATGGTCTGTTTCTCTGACCCAGGGGTCTTGTGTCTTCTGTCAGTTTATGTATGTAAATCTATGGCAGGCTACCTTGTTAGGGTAAAATCTCAGACCCTTCATAGTTTCTGACTTAACACTGAGGAGGAGCGGTCATAACTGTCATACCTCCATACGGAAGAAAACATCAGAATCGTCCCCTGGTACCTAAGTTCTCAGAATGTCCCAATAGAATGAGGCATGGGGATGGTGGAGACAAAACTTTCAGAATACCTTATGCTTGGGTCTATATTCTCATAAAGATAAGAGTTAAAGAGATAGATTCAAATTAAAACCCAGTAAAATGTCAGTTCACATTTAGCAAAAAGCCAATACGAAAATATTGGACATACCAAGTAATGAGAGGAGGTGGGGCAATGGGGACTATACACTGCTGGTGGGACTGTAAATTGGGGCAAATTACACTTCAGAGGGCAATTTGGGAATACGAATAAATTTGAAGATGCCAATTCAGTGTTCTAGAAATTCTACCCCAAAGTGTATACCTTAGAGAAACTCTTGCACATCACATATATAAGAATATTCATTGTAGCATTATTTGTAAGAGTGAAAATTAGAAAACAACTTTAATATTCATAAAGAGGAGAATGAATAAATAAATTGAGGTAAATTTATACTACCTAGCATCTTAAGCAAGTAAACAAAAATGATACATATCAATATGGATAAACAGATAGCATTAAGCTAATAAAAGTAAGTTGGTGACATCATACTTAGAGTATGATGCCATTTGTATAAAGTTTTAGAACACATAAATAGCAGTATATATTTTAGGGATACATTCACATGTAGGACAGATATAAAAACATGCACAGGATGAGTGTTTGATGATATGGAGAACAAAAGAAATGAAATAAGGAAAGGTACACAGATGTTCTTAAATTGTAGCTGTGCTGTGTTATTTTTTAAGCCTAGTGGCAATTACTGAAGAATTTGTTACATTTTCTTCTATATATTTTGTGTCTGAAATATTTCATAAAAATAACTTTTAAAGAGTATTTATCATTTATATTGGAAAAGAACAGATAAGTTTCAGGGACACATACCAGAATAACTTAATTAATAGTACAGTTATTTCTACTTCAGAAGATTTAGAATTGTTGTAATGTAAAAATGGATTGATTTGATCATCCATCAGTTGGACAATGCATTTCTGAAAGCATCAGTCATTTCTATAGTATTAGATGCAATTCTAGGAAACTCCTCCCTATGGATCTGCTTGTTTTTTGAGTCATTTGTGAAGTTTTCCATTTATTAGACAATATTAATGTATTAATAATATAATAATTAATTAATGATAATATGCACTAATTAATAATTAACATATGTTAATTATAAAATTAATTAATTAGGTTCTTTTATTAATGGTACTTGGTCCAGGAAGCAATGCCTCCGAGCTTAACTTGGCAACAAATGGACCCACAAACCTCCGCTAAAGGGTCAACTGTATGTCTTTGAGGAGGGAAGATTATTCAAATTGTTATTCTTTTATAATTATTAAGTGTAATTTTTTCAAAATTCTGGTTTCTGGTGAACAGCTTTGAATTTCTTTTAAATGAATATTTAACTGAAAAGCAAATCACATTGTCTCATGAGAGGACATGTCCCCAAATATCTAATTAACTTCTTTCTGAATTTCTGAGACTGAAATTTGGTGGCCTCAATATCTCTCCATTTTAAGAATAATTTAGGGAATCACAATATAAATTCCTTCCTATGTCATGGTCATTCTTTAGCGGGAAAAGTGAGATAATTTTGTAATTTGGTGTGTCCACTTACAATCTGACATACATTCTCATCTTAAATCACATGACTTGACCTTGTGATTATTTCCAAAATATGTATTGGGATTTAATGACATGTCATCACTATTTGCTATATATATTTTATCCCCTATATTCTAACTTTTACCTCCTCACTGAAACTTTGAAATATATTCCATGGCCCACAGACGGTGACACCAGTATCCAGTATCCTTGAGCTTTTTAATAAGGTTTATACACTATCACTAAACGAGTACAATCTGATTCGGGTAGAGACAAGGCAAGATTATTGTCTCTATCATTTGCCCATTTTCACAGTTAAAAGTCAGGGAAAGGAGCTAAGAAGGAAGACGTGTACAAGCTGTAAACTGAGCCCTCTGCAAGCCATCTCTAGCTCTGCAAAGAAGAGAGTGTTTACACCGTTCCAGATTTCAGACTTCATCTAGTTTCAAACTTCATCTTCTTGGACAGAGCAGCACCAATTCAGAAAAATACCTGCTGCTTGAAATTGAAGTGGTAAAGCCACCAACTTGCTGGAAGTACTCTGACTTCCAAAATACTGATCATTGATGATGATGAAGACAGTCATTAGTGTTACTAGACAAACTAAGCCCACCAATTAATACTTGGCAGACAGTACAATTTACAAAACAAAATAGAACTTATCAAAACTTCTACCAAGACTCCATTCTGAAAATATTCACAGATTGTTAAAGTTGAGAGGTCTGCTAGAAATCAATAGAGGAGAGAGAAGCTCAGAAAAGGTGTATTACCTGCTCAAAGCCATGGAGCCAGTTAACAGGAGAGTGAAGACTAAAATTAGTGTCTTTGGACAAATATTTCCTCTACCATGTTCAGTTCTGATACTAATAATATAATGTACTTATCAGTGTTATTATTACAATGATGGTTCTAGAAGTGATTTCACAGTACAAGGAAGAAAAGAAGATGTAGTGAACATGGAAACAGGTAAAGGAGTCCAATGAGGTTAAATGATTGAGGTGGGATATATGTTATATGAATTTTAAAGATGAAAGAAGTTGCTTTGTGTGGAGAAGAAAAGAGAGAGGAAAAAGAAAGAGTTTTTATCAAAAGATTACATTCGTTCTCCTTTCCCATGAAGGGTAGACTTATTCCATAGATAGTTTAGCTGGAAAGGTTTTATTTGAACGTAAAGACATTTTGGGTAGCATTTTAAATACTGTTAAAGATTTTGACAAATATCTTGGTCTCAAGGTTTTTGAAATTCAAGTTGCAACAAACTCTCAGTTGTATGATTCAGTTATGTCCATTGGCTTTTTTGACTAACTTTGCTCTTCAACTTCAGAAATTCAAGATTTAACATTATTCTAATTTTATTTTGTTTTAAAAAGAGAAATTGAGTGACTTTGCTAGAGAAAAAGAGTTCATGATAGTGTTCCCATTAAGTGTAAAGAAAATCAGGTTTGTTTGTTCTGGGTTCTCTCCTGACCAGCCCAAATCTTTGCTATGTCTCCACTGTGTAGAGTCTTTCTTGTGGACTGATTTAGCCAGAGCCCTCCTTAACTATTAATAACATGAACGCCGTCAACTGATACTGGATGGGATGGTCTCTGAGTCATCACTGGAGTGGTACGGATTTTGTGGGCATTTTATATTTTGCACAGTTAAATTTAATAAACATTCATTGAGGACTCACTGTGTGTCAGATGCAGAGCTAAGTGGTAAGGATATGCTTTTAAATGAGACAGATGGTTCTCACCATCCGGGGAGCTTCAGTCTAGTGAAACAGACAGGCACTAAGCAAATAATCTCAAATGTGATGAATATCAATAAAGGGGAACTCGATGCAGAGGCAAATCTAGGCAAAGTCAGTGTGGCTTTTATTTTAGCCTGGATAAGGCTATTTATGTCTCATGGGATAAAGTAACATTTTAAGTCCATTGCTGCTTGGGAAATAGCTGTTCATTCACTTTTATAGATAAGTGCTTAGAAAAACATGTTTCATTGGCCTAAGCTTTTGTATCAATCCAGAGGAAGACTATAAATTACTAGAACACAGTTAAAAATTTGTGGAATGGTTAATTTTATACACTTAGTTATAGCATCCTTTATATACTTACTGTATTTTATGAGGATGGGGACTAAGGCATTGCATTTCTCTATTTTGTTTGTCACCATGATCAATTCTGAACCTAGTCAAAATACTCACTTAAACAGGTGTTATGGATGGTTTAGTCACATCATGGCTTCTACTCTGCCTGAGCTTCCCTAAAGTGCAGACCGTGTGAGAGAGGCTGGCATGCAGGTGGTTTCTTTAGAGAAGTAGTGCCAAGGACAAAAATGGGGAACTGAAAAGATGGAAGGAAGACCAGTCCAGTGTGTGCTATTGAGCTGATTACCACCATGGGAAACTGGAGCTGCTTCCTGTAGGGGACAGCCCAGGAAATTTTTTGAGTGTGCCTTCAAATTGTCAGCAAGCCACATTATTCACTGGTCCCCATACACCATTGGTCAAGAGTTGCCCCCAAGGAGTATTGACTTCTCCAGCATGCCTCGGAATGACCGAGTGGGCGCCAGCAGGTGTCCCAGTCTCTGGTGGCAGAAATGTCCAGGACAGAAAGCAAGATTACAATGTACCCGAGACAAGGGGCAGTTATCTTCTACCTGGCCGTGGCAATGTTCAGAACCAGGGGGAGAAATGAGACATCAGAAATTCCTCACAAAAGACTATTGAAAACACTTCCTTCTTTTCCATGGCTGAAGGGTGTCATAGCATCTACAACATTGCATAGTTCAATTGAACACAATTTTGTGAATTTAGGGTACAAAATGGACCCAGAGGATGTTGCTGAGGAATTTAATAAGTATTTGATAGCCAGAGCTTTAGAGAATGGGGGGGGGAATCCCTTCAAAATGCTGATGTTTGTGGACTGAGCTAAGATTTATTTATGTATCTATTATATCCATGTTCTCAAGCCCCTTGTATGTGTCACACTCATGAGAGATACTGGGAATAGAGGTTGAGTAAGACATGGTTCCTTTTCTCAAAGGGGCTTCAGCCAGTGGTGGAGAAAAATAAACAGCTCAATAACACCAAAAATAAATGCTGAGCCATTTCATAGATTTGAAGGCAATGAGAAGAGCACAGCCAACTCTTCCTGGGATGTTGGGAAGAATTCACAGAGGAGGGTATTGGGGAGCCAGAATTAATGCCACTTTTTACCATAACCATATGCTTTTGTTTTCCCCTATACATAGTTGTAACTTGTTGGATATACACAGAAACACAAGAATTAATATCCTAATGATTTGTACTGTGATGTGGTGCTAATTTATGTGAAGTCAGTTCTGTCTTCAGACAGTTCACATTTCAGTTTTCTGAACAGAATGAATAGATTCCATCAAGCTTCTTTTTAGTTGCGAAGAACTTCATAAATTCCTCTTTGTCATTGACTTGCTTTCAGACAATAATTGTTAACTGATAAATAGGAGAATTGTCAGGTGTGGAATCAGTGGAGAGTAAGATAGTTTTTCTGTTGTACTTAACAAAAAATCGCCAATAAGACCTCCGATCCCATTAAAGATGTAAATTCTTCAGATGAAGTTGATGACAGTCCCATGGGCTGCCTGAGTCCTCACCAGTGTGGCTGTTCTCAGCACAAGTTCTCAGCCAAAGGGTGATGAAATCAATGCAAGCATTTCATGGCCTCCAAGAAAATTACTGTTGAGGGATGACCCAGTTCTTTGATTGGTGTCACCAGAAGACAGGCCTCCTTGAGAAATGAATGTAATGACATCCACCAGCTGCTTAAATTCTTTCTATGACATGCATTTACTTTCAAATGGCTTTAGCATTTTAGCATAAACTACCACTTGCTTTCCTCCCAGATTTGGGCTCTGGGCACTTTTAAAGCAGCAGGCAGAGGCAGGCCTGGCAAAAGCGACATGCTGCTTCGTCTTTATCTCACAGGATGGATGAAAGCATGTCTGCTTGGATTCCTTAATGATTAGGGGTTAAGAAAATGGCACAAGTGGATTAGTGATTCCAAACTGGATTCCTCCCCCTCCTTCTGTGCATCCTTGTTCACAGGTCACGGTTCGTGGTGTGAGCTTCAATCCTGGCACCCTGAGCACTGCACTGCAACCTTCTCTTCTCTGGGCCACATTAGTTCCTGTTATTGGTGTGCTCTGGCTTTACATTCTCATGTCTGCACTGACTTCTGAAAACTCTTCAAAGGGTCCTGTTTTGTCCCTATGAAAGATCTAGATGTATGTGAAGAGAGAAAGTGGGTTATGGGAGATGAAAAGGTAAACTAGAAAGCTAGAGCAGAAGCTAGAGCAACCTTTGCAAATGAATGAAATTCTATGGGATGCTTTGTTGATCTGCCACCAGGGTAATACCCAGAAGCCTCCTCTAGCTCCCCCTCTACTCCCCAGACTGTTATCTTTACCACCCCCTCCCTTCATTCTCCCTACCACCGATACAAGGAAAGATGGTGAATAAGATATTGCAAAGATATAATCACAATAACAACAACAGCTATCTTTTAAATTGAACTATTTACTGAGCACTTAGTATGTGCCAGGCACTATGCTAAGCACTTTTCACATATTAACTCATTTAGTCCTCACAACAACATTGTAAACACATGCTATTTTTCCTCCCTTTTAGTTGAGGGACCGAGGCAAAGAACTAGAGTAACTTGTCTAAGGTTATACAACTAAATATGCTCCTTTTTGGTCACTACTCTTCTGCTTGGGGTAACTATGAAGGGTCAAATAAGGAACCTATATAAAGAATTAATGTTCATTCCTATTATTTCTTTTCCAAATGGAAAAACAGGTATTGAGAAGTGTTAAAGGGAGAACATCTTATGCTCCTTCCAAGGGAACGAATTATGACCTTCAGCCCCTGTAGCCTGATAACATCCTTTGGGAACATGTGAGACCCTGAGCCACCCCTAAGAAGCCCCATGTCCAGACAGGTCACACTAAATACTTTGCCATCCCAACCTGAATACATGGTTATGTGAATACTATGAAAAATGTCTTTAAGATAATTGCGAACAATATTCCCACCACACACCTTCATCCCAGAGGCCCACATACGGCTTTACTCATTTCATGTGTTTCGGTGTGTTACCAGTTGCTGCAGGCAGAAGGGTAGACAAAGTATAACACCTAAATGGCACTACGTTCTCATTCTAACCCAAAGCATTTGGGACAAAGCAAATTTGAGGCTTCCAGCATATCTTTGGCTCCAAGGACAAACTTTGGGAATTTAACTATACTGGGGCCTTATCTTCCTACATTCCCACTTAGAGATGTAGTCTCCATGGGAAAACTGTGAGCTGGGTGTCACCAGAAATTGCTTCCTTGAAAGAGCTCCCCGGCCTAAATCATTTTTAATAGGCACCCCTGGAAAGCAGTGTGCAAATGTGGGCAGAGATGGAAGATTTCCCACCACTCAATCTGACTTTGACTGTGGGGTTATGTTGGGTTTGTCAAATGGCTTACTTGTTTATAGTAGCCAACAGTTGAGTGTGACATGGTAGAGCATTGGGTGACCTCTCTAAGAGGCACCAGGTGAGCTGGCCCCCTCAGGTTCCTTTGGGGAACTCCATGGAGAGAGTGACTGAGCTTAGTGGGCTCGCACTGGGTGATTGTCAGTGAGGGTTGAGCATTGGTGCCTGCCTGCTGACTGGCAGCATGAAGAGAAAATGGTGCAAGTTCATGGTCCGTGCCTATATGCCTCGTGTGTGTGCTTCATGCATTTGGGAAGAGGCAGCCCCACATCATAAAACCTCCCTGAAAGCCACTGAGGTATCTCTCTAGAAAATGTAATGGACTGCACTGAAAACCTAGCTTTGACTGATGTGAGGTTTGGGACTCTATCCAGGTAAGAATCCATGCAGCAAGGAGACCAGAGAAGGCAGATGACCCAGAGTAGGGCCAAACTGTTTACCAGCAGATGTGTTTTTGAAAATCTTCCTTAACTGGCCATGGCAGCGGAAAATATCCTGCTGTTAAACGCATCTGCAATCCGCTGCTCTCCCAGTCCACCTACAAATATTCTGACCTTTAAAGAAATGATGGAGAAGCTGGTGATTTTTTTCTATGGCATTGAAGCTCAGTCTATTTTAGGATCCAAGGCGATTGCAGCCTTCTTTGCTCCCTATTTCGCATCACTTTTAAGTCTTGTCCTGGCCACTATGAACCCTTCAGCACTTCTCCCTGTTCAATCACTCGAGTCAAGATCTGTGATTTGCAGATGACATGTACATTTCTTGGTTGATGGTTACTGAAGCAGTTTACAAACCTAAGGCAGTTAAAGGGGGTGGTGGTGGAAGAGCAGATTGCAATTGAAAAACTGTAATGCCACCCTAAATTTCTATTTTCATGCAAATTATAACTGCTTTCTCATTATTTTGATTGAAGGGAAGGTAGCTCAGTATTCCTGCTGGTGTGAATTACCATATTCATGTTTTTGAGGACCAAACAATTGGCTGATTTCTATTGTTTGTCATTTTCTCTGAGAATGTAATACTTTAGAAACCCAGGTGGGGAAGGTGTTATTAAAAATACTCTCCCCCCACCCCCAAATATCCAAACACAAAGATAAAATATTAGGTTCCTTTTATTATGACAATATGTTACAAGGATGCATCAAATGACATTTAGCTTCCTGAACTTTGGAACAATGATGGCTGCATTTTGGACCATCTTTCATTTGAATATCTACAAAATATGTTAATTACTGAATCTAGGAGAAAAGTTATTTTGGTGTTATTTATTGAACTATTCACTCACTTAAAAAAGACCATCTTAATGAAAAACAAACCGTATTTGATTCTGAAGCAGATATGATACATGTATAAATATAATGTGATCTGAAACACACGCTAATGAGATTTCCATCATAAGGATTACGAAGGTTCTGTGTTCAGACACCGAGAAAAGCCAAATGGATGTATCAAGCCCCCATTCCTAATCTTCAAAAGCAAATTTATTGAAGTGTCTCAATTTTGCCCCACACCCTCACATCTGCATATGGGCTGAGTTTCCTAATCCTGTCACACTGTGAGGCTGCAGATTAATAGAATGTATAAACAATGCCTCTGTCGCTACACATAAATATAGACTGCTAAATCAAGTGTGGGCTTTATGACACATAGACTCCTTATCTTAAGCAGGCTTTGCACTAAACATTGTTCAAATCCTCACCAAAAATTAAAGAAAAAACACTGATAGCCTCTGCTATTTTCTCCCTTTATTTCATTTAAAGAAGTTTTCCATAAGTAAAAGCTACCATCTAAGTGTTTCAATAACAAACATGAAGCAAAGAAAAGGAGCTAACATGTAAAAATACTCCATCATATGTTGGACATTGTGTAAGATGCTTAACATACATTATTCCAGTGAATAGGAACTCAATAAAATAAGTATTCATTGAGATTTCACAACATTTCAGTGTTCTGTAACTGAAATGACCTTACTTAATTTCTATGTATTTGTCCCCTTACCCCTTTACTACTGCTTTTTTTAAAAAATAACATTGTTTTAGATATGAGAATGTTTGTGAGGGAGTCCCTCAAACCTTTGCAAATCCCCAAACCCATAAAACTTCTTCAAGGAAACAAATAGAGGAAAAAGTCATGGTATCTAGTTAAATGACTCACTCCTGCCTCCCAGTGCGGGCAGTTCAGATTTATGCCTCAGCAAAATTACAAATTACTACATGCTATGGATTTTCGGGGTCATTTAAAAACATTCAAAACCATGAATGTTAAATCCACAATTGCCAAGGGCTCATTGTATTACCTGTGTCAGCATGGTACTCCATTGTTATTTTCAGTGACAGTAAACATAGCTTTCATTTAAATTATCCACCACAAGCTTTTACAGGATTTCAAATTTCTGACTACTCTGTATTTTGTTTTGCTTTTTGAGTCCCATTTGCTTAAAGTTAATGTAAGAAAAAGCTTAGATGTTATGATGGCTTCTCAGAGAAACTGGAGAAAAATCATTAGAGATAGCATTCACAAAGCATTGGGAAAAGTTTAGTTATGTTCCCTTGCAACTTTCCAAAACAAGAAAAAAGTGTAACTGCAGAAAATATGATTGTATTTTCAAAAGTGTATTAATCAGCCATTTAAATTATGAAAATGTAAGTCAGTTCTGTGGATTTTGTTATTGGGTGAAAAATCATAAATTTTCCATCAATATAGACAGGAAAAGAAAAGAAAATTGTGATCACTTTGGGCTGTGTCTACAATGTGTACCTCCCTTGGGTCATATAGGCTTTCCTGCAGGAACTTGGGTGTTAATGTCAATATTTGTTGAATTTAGAATCCCTTAGATCACTGATTTTTAAGACTCATTCAATTCTCTCAGTCTATGATTGGGTTCTATTTTTGGTAACAGTGATAATTTAAACATATGTCAAAATAAAAACCTTTCTTTTGGTATCTTTGGAGATCAATATCTTAGAGACTACCTCTTCAATAGCCTTATTTTCTCCTCTCTGCTCTGCCCCTCACCTTTTTTGTCATGTGTTTCTGAATTCCTAGGAGAGGCCTGAAGCAGTCCTAAATGTCTCAGGACTAAGAAAACTAACCAAGTCCAATGCTTCAGGACCAATGACAGCAACTCATGGGCTCTCACCAAAGCCTAATATGTCAGTTGCTCTATCAATGCTCAATATCTTTTATCCTGAAACTCAACAACATATCTAGAGTAGAATGCAAAAAGGGTACACATTTCTAGTTTGTAAGGCCCAAGGTGGGAAGGCTCTCATATACTTGCCCCAATCACTTTATCTGCTACTGTAACTGAGACAGGGGTGCTTTGCCCTCCATGTCTGGTTGGATGATGGGTTGAGACGATCTGGAATGGTAGGATTGGGGGTAGAATGGTTTAAAGCAGCAGAAATGTCCTCTGGGACAGAAATACCAACATCAGCCCTGAACACAGAGCTGATCCTGGAAAGATTCTCTTGGGTAGAAGCTATACCAAATACAGCAATTTACTTGTTGTCCATAAGAGTGAACATAAGCTGCTTCCAGTGGTGTTCAAAGTGTCCAACTGAGTGGCCTGACCTTTTGGGAATTGGAGAGTTCTCTTCTTCATGTGTTCTTATGTATATAACATTTGCTATAAAAGTCAGAGTTCAAACTGGTCACTTTCACATGAACGAGTTCATGTGCCTAATTCCTAAATACCACACATCCTTCACCACCCCTCCCCCAAGAGGGAAAACAGAAACTCAGAGAAGTAAAGAGACTAACCTTGAGTACAAAGGAGTTGAAATATTGCAAGTCCCAGGTACCTTGGTTTCCTAGGCTAAAGAAATAAGCACAGTCTTGGAGACAGAATTATCTTCGACCTTTAGAAAAATAACCCTAGCAGGAAAATATGTGATTGTTCTCCTCGATATAAATCCATATCATATATTAAGATAATGCATTTCACAATGAAATCTATCAAACCTATAAGAAGCATTTTAGTAGGCAAGAAAGACTAGTCAATTATTACCTGGTTATATCTTTGGTTGTCTAAGTTTCTTTGAACAGCAAGCTCGTGAGCATGGACTCATTTGCATTATTAGCCTCGTTTATCTGAACTTAAAGTCTACATCTACAGAAAATTAGATGAGAAGTATTCCTGGTTTCAAATTCCATTTTCCTTTGGAACTAATGAATCACAGAGGAGTTTACACAAGTTAAATAAATGTACCAAATATACTCATACTTCCTGAAACTGTGAATGATCTGGTGATACTGAGGAAGCAATTACAGCCTTAATTGGCATCAAATGATAGGCAATTAGTTTCATGGTAAATATTCATTCTCTCTGTTATCAAATCTATTATTTGCATTAGAGACGTGACATTAAGCCCTATAGAATGCACCCAATTTCGTTTGTTTTTCTGAAGCATTTTAATTGAGGATTAAGGACCAATCTTTCATGAAGATTGCAGAGAACTTTGCTGTTTTGTTCAGGTAGCACCAAAACAAAAGCCAAGCACCACCTATCTTTAATGTTAAAGTCCCCTGAATAAAAATAAGTCTCAGTTGTTAAGCGCTATTCAAGTGAGATAAAAAGAAGACCAGGTTCAGAAAAAATTTTATTAAAGTGAATATTTAGTTATCAATTGCTGCATAAGTAACACCATAAAACATAGTTATTTGAAATCACCACTTATTATCTCACAGTTCTGTGAGCTGATTGGGCTCAGCTGGGTGGTTTTCACTTGGAATTTCTCACAGGCTTGCAGCTGGGTCTGGAGTCATCTGAAGAAATTACTGAATTGAATGTCTAGGATGGATTCTTCACTTCCACGTGTCAGCTGTGATGGATGGAACACCGGGGGCCTGGCTGGGCATCTGTCTCTCCACCTGGCTAACTTGGGTTTCCTCACAGCATGGAAATTTCAGGGCAGTCAGGTCCTTACCATGGAAGCTGGCTTCTCCCAGAGCAAGTTTTCCAAGAGAGCCAGGCAGAAGCTCTCAGATGTCTTTTGGCCTTGCCTAGGACTACATGCAGCATCACTTCTGCTGTATCCTACCAGTCAAAGTGGTTGCATGCTAGCCCAGGTTCAACAGGGTGGAGGGACAAACTTCAACTCTAGGAATGGCATGTACATGGAGAGAGGGGAGGAATTGTTGGTGGTCAACTTCATATCAAAATATCACAAAGAAAGTAAACAGTAGTCATACTTTTAATGTGTCTCTTTTCCCTTTAGAGGCAGCCTGTAGTCCTGCTCAGCCAAGGACTGAAGGGCATGTCTGCCTAATAATTCAGGGCTGGATTGTTGGGTGGTCTGTTGGGCCCCCACCTCTATGACATGTTCTCCAGTCCAGAGACTGACTGACTCTGATATCTAGTTTCTTCATTAATCACATCTTGGGGGTTATTTGTAGTCCTCAGCTCCAAGTGTAGGATTTTCAAGCACTCATTCCTTAAAATAATTGCTGAACACATGATTTTGGTTGAAATCCTGTGTCTTTTTTGTCCTTTTTTAAAAAAATCAGTCTTTTTCGTCCTTTTCTTCCTTCTATCATTTTTTTTGGTGTTTATTTTATGTCAGGTATTGTTTAGTGTTTTATTTTTCTAGGCTGGTTTAGTCTTCACAGCAACTCTATGTAATAGACATTGTTTCCTCACTCTGTGTAACAGATACTGTTGTCAGGTTAGAAACTCGAGGGCCAGTGTCAAACTGTGGCCATGTGGTGACACCAGGTTTTGAGCACAGGTGGTCGACCTTGAAAACCTGTGTTCTTAATGACTATGCTAATTTGCATCATAAATGCATCGTAAACACATGCTTTCATTCATGTGTATTTTTTGACTGATGATGCTCTCATGAGATTCATTTGTTTCAGAAGGTTTTTATATCAAATAATGACAGCAATAATAATTAATACATATTGAACACTTACTACATGTCAGGCACTGCTCTACAGCTTTCTGAGGAGGAACCCATTTAACCTTCACAATAATCCTGTGAGTTAGGTCCTATTATTATTTTGTTTTCACAAATAAGGAAAGTAGGCACTGCAGGTGTAAGGTCATGCTGTTGGAAGATGGGTAGAATGGTTTCTGGGACACTGAAAAGTTCTATTGTACCCCGGTGTCTTCTCTACTTGTTTGTTGAAGTCCGATATTTCTTCATTGGAAAACACAGCATAGAAAGAAAGCTTAATATTTATATATGTACTGAGAGGTAGGGCATTGACTTAAGACCTGTGTAAGGAATGCAGTCTCCATGGCAGGTTCTGATGGGGTGATAGGCAAGGGACTCTGGGGGCCCCGAGAGAGGGGGTATCACAAAGACGAGGAGAAAATAAGACATAAATGAGGAGACACTGATTTGCTTGCACTCCAAATCTCCCCGGAGAAGGCCCTTTTTCTATTACATTCTTACTCAGTAAGTCATTCTTTCCCTAGAGTTCTTCAAAGTAGGAACTACTGAGAAAGTAGCCCATCTGAAAGTATATTTCCTGCTGTTTATCTCCTCCCAGAACTGACTGAAGTTTACTTTTTGGTACTCCAGAGACCTAGCTTCTTCTTGCCTTCTTCCAATGTGGTCTATTTAATCTCCTGTCGTGTGGGAAATTATGTTCAAAACCTCCGTGATCCTCTGTCCATAGTAAGTTATGCATGTAGTGACAAGTACATGCCACAAGGTCTTGAGATTATATCTGCAATGTGTTGCTGCTGACTGTTGATCAAGATAGGCTGGAAGAAAAACATTATTTTCAGGTGTGAAAAACCGTCACCTTTATCAAATAATTTTTCTTGCATTTTTCCCAAGACGTTGTAGCCTATTTAAACTTGGAAGGTTAAGTTTGTAGCATTCATTATGACTGAAAATTTAGTTCACACAATCATGATGCTCTCTTTATTAGGTGTTACCGTTAAACAATATTAAAATAAACACAGTGTGGCTGCCCTTTTGTAAGCTACACGGCATGTTTACTTCTTTGCATTGTTTCTTAATTGCATTTATTCATCTTTCTGACTACTGGTGCGACAGCCACCCACAATATTTGATTTTTTGGATATGTGGTTTACATTTTACATTGTCCAATGACAGCACTTGATGGGGGGCTATCTTATTTGAGGGGTGTGTGGTATGTGATAGTTTGAATTACCGGCTGACAGTTTGCCACAATCCCCGTTCTTGTCTTTGCAAATGCAGGATGGTGGCTCTTAAAAAACTCAATTAAGAATCCCATGACAGTGGAGGAACAAGACCTTGGAAATATCAAAGCATACCTCTAAAGCTTTTGTACATGGTGCAGAGGATCATGAAAACAATTGAAACAAAGAAGCCAACCGTGTGATTAAAGATCTGTGCTTGGCCATTTAAAACAATGAAACAAGTAACCTTCCTCACCCATCTTGTTCAAGAAATTGGAGCAATTTCTGGGGGAAGCATCAGTTTCCAGGGAAGTGTCAAACACTGACAGAGGCATGCTCAGTATCCTTAAGGTTATTTTTTAAATATAAAAGCAATACTGTGAACAAATTTGAATGTAGGAAATTACACATAATCCCATCACCCTAACACCCATGTTTACATATTTATCAAATTGGTCCCTACATAGATCTGTTTTCTTTCATAGTTAGTCATAGAATAGTCTATTCTCTAAGCTTGTACCCTTTTACATTTATAGGGGGCACGTTGTTCCACATTTTTACATAGCCATCTGTATCAAAATTTGTTTAATAAGTTACATGCTCTTGTTTTCACAGGAAGAAACATGCACGCATGCCTCACTTTTTTTTTACTTTTGAGTCATACCCTTAGAATGAATTTTCATAGAAGGGTTTATTATTTCAAAAAGGTAGGAACATTTGAGTGGTCCTTAATAACTTGCCCTGTTGTTTTCCGAAGAGTTTGCTACTCTAACAGTATGAGGGTAGAAATATAATTTCAACCTAATAGTGGTGCTACCGTTGTTATTATGTTTGTCATTGTAATGAAAAACTTCAAAGACTTAAACTAGATTGTCTTTTAGGAGCTCCTGCTGAATCAACACTTTGGTATCTTTGTTCTTGGGGGCACATGAACCAAGTAGGAAGAACCAGCTTATAAAAACCACTAGACAATTTGTGCTCACTGGATTCTCTGGGTGAAAGGCTTTTCAGAGTGGCTCATGGAATTTTCTGGCAAGGGGAAAACCATACAAGTGTGATTTCAGGCCTCAGGCCAGGAAGGCAGGTACAGCCTTGTCCGTGTCAAGGAAGGACATGGGTAGCAAGAGACCTAAGAGTGAATGAAAATTGAATTATCTTTACTTCTAGGACTTGTCTATTGAGAAACAGCAGCGCTGGCAACCATTTACTACCAACAAGAGGCAGTTCCAAGAGAAGAATATAAAATATGCTCTGCTCAACCCCACGAAACTCAGAGTGTCTCACAATGGCCAATTTATTATTTTTACCCTGTCCAGTGACATGGAAGGATGCATCAGGGAGCTGCTAGCCTCTGCGATGAATAACTTAAGTCAGGCTGCAACATGTGAAATAATTCAGCTCACCAGGATTTATAACACTAGCTGGATTTTTTGCTTTCTTTGGGGTTCATGAAGCATGGTGTTGCGAGATACCACAGGAGTCCCGTGATGAAGTTACATATCTATTTCTCTTCCTTATTTTTATTTTTTGGTATTTTCATATTATTTTATTGCCTAGTTCAGATGTCTTTCTAAGCAGGGTCCAGTCTCCTAGGGGACTCGTCTCTTCTGACTTTGAAAATTAGAACCACAGACAGATCAGATTCCTAAATACTGTGTTTTTATACTCCCTCCTTCACATACCTAGCCCCAGATGGTTTTGACTGCCTGGTGCTGTGTGGACTGTGTTGGGCTGCAATTTATTTTGCTCAATTATTTATGTGCACTTGCCCAAATAAAAGGGCTGGCAATGCAGCGCCATGCTTACAGTTCAACCCACCTCATCCCTTAGGTCATATGTCAGTCTGCAGGAAAGCTGGCTAGATTTGCAAAGGGGGATTCCATCTGCTGCCATTAGGAAACACGGCTTTCAGGAGCTACCTGTGTCAGGACTCTCTTATCTTTTTAGGTGAGCTCCAGGCACAATTCCATGGCACTAAGGGGGGTCTGAATCTTTGTACTCCAGGTAACTCAGAGGACCAGGACACTGGTCAGTCACATAGCCTAATCTTTGTACACTACATCGATGTTAGAGCTGGAAGGAACCTTAGAAGATCAGCTGGTCAAATTCCTACCTTCTTATCCTCATTCTTAAAAAGGCCAGTGATTTCTAACATCTTTTTGTGTTGTCATTCAGGAACTGTATTAAAAGTCATCCTTTCCTAAATTACTCTGTGGCCCTTCCAATTCCTGTTTTAACTTGGAAATTTTAATGAGATCCTTCAAGCAATTAAAAAAAGAAAGAAAAAAAAACTTGTGAAAGTGGAATTTGGAGGTAGCTATGTTTTTTTTCTCTGTTGACAAACTCTCTTTGACTTCTTAACATCATTGAATCATGTCCCAGTGTCTTGAGAGGTTGCTGCCTGACCACAGGTTAAATATTTTAATATTCACTGATTGGGGGAAAGTACCATGAGCAACTAATACAAGATCCTTGAATGCTGAGGGCATTAGTGGCTCCATAAAATGTAAATGCATTCTTAATTATCTCAAGTCACTGCACGCCCAAGTAGTTCTTTTACAAGAAAAACACAGCTTACTGATAATGAGCACGAAAATTACTAAGAGATTGGTGGGGCAAATCTCTTAAACCTCTTTCCCTTTTTTTTTCCGCTCCAAATTTTGATGTGACTTTGCTAATTTGTGTGTGTTTCCCTTTTGAGATTCTGTAGATAAATGTAGAGCCTCACTAGGAATGGGGGAGGTAATGGTGGAATTTTAGCAGTTTCTGTCTTGGGGTTTAGCTCTCAAGACTTATTTTATTGGATCCATGAAGCTTATGGGGTCTTAAGAAACCACGGTTCTACCAGTAGTTGGAGAGTGATTTTTTATTTTTTTAAAGATTTTTATTGGGGAATTGGGGGAAGGGGAACAGACAAGTTGCTGTCCTTTTGTTCTTCACTCTAGATGGGGAGGGCATTGCTTCACTGGCCCAAGTTGACACCATCATCGTGCTCTTCCCGGGCGAGTTGCTGGCTTCTGGACGGCCGCTCACTGCGGCTGCTGGCCGCTTAGGCTGCCTGCTGGTTCCACACGGTAGCCCATGGCAACCCACTGCCACAGGGGCTGCAGCCTACGCCGTCGTCCACCACTCACGGCAGCCCAGCTCCAGGTTGAGCTGTTGTTCAGCATCTTAGCTGTGGAGGGCAGTGTCACTGGCCCTCATATGTGGGATCCGAACCGGGGCCCTCTGGCTTCCCAAGCCAGCTCTTAACCAACGTGCCACTCGGCTGGCCCTGATTTTATTTTTAAATGTACATTTTATCTGTTACTCATTCTATGGCCATAGCATCCCCATGAAGCAGGTATTTTATTGCCATTTTTCAGTGGGAAAACAGAAGCACGGCAGAACAAATGGCTTATCTTTGGCCATTCAATGGTCCTGGGTCCCCTGTCCTGCAGCCCTGTGCTGTCTGTTTCACAAAACCATCCTGATTTCTTAAAGCATAGTAATGGAAGTGATTTGAAAGCTGCATTCTCGGGCTATCAGAAAGTGGTTCACCAGAGGTGTTTCTTCACCACTCTCATTCTTTAATGTCACCTGACACTACAAACCTCATTATGGGAAACACTGAATGTGGATTTGACTAGTCTGACAACATCCTGCCGCATGTCAGGAATTTACCCAAGCTGATCCGTCTGATAGGGAGCTCCGCTTGGTGGTGGCAGACAGGGCCTTAGTGGAGGTCTCTTCACCCTCCAGTCACTGAGGCCAGGCTGGTCAATGATCCTTAGACACTCGGGGAAGGATGTAGAATTAAGAGCATTCTCTGTGAGTGCTGAGACTTGAGAAGATGCACCAGGTGCCAAAGCGTGTTGCATCAACAGTGTAGTGTATCTCTCAGGTTCAAGGCCCGAGAGCCCGCTCTGCTCTCATGCTGACCCCAAGCGGCTGCAACTTCAGCAAAGGGAACACTAGCCACCCACCTGCTTCTTGATCATCTTCCGCGGGGTGTCTGCTGAGCTTCCTGACACACGCCGTTGTGCAACCTGACACCCCCAGACTGCCTGGGTTTCAGAGCAAAGTTAAGAAGACTGAAATCTAGGGCAGTCCTTCCTGACTGAGAGCTGGAGAGGAGACTGGGGAGAAGACCATCTCTCTATTGAGCTCCTCTGTGACCCTCACCCTCACAACACATTGTGCCGAGGCCTTATTACTTGCCTTTTGTTTTTTCTTGGCTGCCACCAGCTTAACATGCGCTCCCTCCCACTTTCCTTTGAGTGACAGATCAGCTCCAAGATGTGAAACCGACACCTAGGCTGGTTTCAGACGCTTGAGACCTGTGCAGTCACAGAGGACCCTGAGCTCAGAAGGGTCCTGCACTAGGTTTAATGCTCTGCTGTCACATCTTGAGATTCTTAATAACTTTTGAACAAGGAGCCTTACATTTCCATTCTGCATGGAACCCACAAATTGCGTAGCCTGTCCCAGTAATACCTTTGGGTTTCCTGGCATCCCAGGTAGGAGAGCTGGGAGGTGCCTTAGAGGCTACTCTCTGGTTTGATCCTCAAAATTTATAAAGAAGGACATGCAGAGTGGTCACTGGGGTGACAGGCCTGAGGTTACCCAGGAAGTTAGAGGCAGGCGGTAGCTGGAGTCAGGCCTCTTGACTGCTAGCTGGGTGCTCTTTCTCCTGCACCACAATCTTAAAACCATCTTCCAAGCACAGGAACAAAGTGCGCTTCATAGGTGGGCATGGCACCTGTGGTGTCTTTCTCTCAGACACCTTTTCTCCTCCTCTGCTTTGGCCATAAGGACAGAAAGGGGCAGTGATGTCAACCTTTTGCCCTACCAATGCTGCTGCATTGCCTGCATGAAGAACTCTTCAAAAGTTTGGTGGAAACAGCAGATCATAGAAACTTTGGCCTCAGTGTTTCGACATGGCATCAAAACAAAATTTTGTCTCAATCCAAGAAAAAGGATGTCACAAATAGATTATTATTACCAATAATTAAATTAGTGGTGCTTGTGAATGATTTATACGCACACTCGCACAACTATGCACATGAGTGTGAGTGACTCTTTGGAAATATCACTTTCACTCACTGGGACATGATGTGCTTTCTGCTGTGAGCACAGTGTGTGACACATTTGGGAGGGTGTCCCACAGATGATGTCGTCTGTCATGGGAAGAAGACTGGTTGAAAACGGAGGATATTAGGCATTTTACTCCTGCAGATTCTCCAAGATTTACATTATGCCAGATGAGAAGAAAGCCATGGATTTATGTCAGATCCCTCTAACCCCTTAAGTTGAATTGTTTATATAGAATTATAATTTCACAGTGTGTCCAGATTACTTACTGAGAGCTGATTCAGGACACCTATGCCACTATGAAAACATCTCTGCACTTCGGGTGGCATCACCATCAAAGGCCTTGTACGTTATGTCATTCAAAGACCTTCATATTAAGATCTTTGTGGCCAATTCCTCCCAAATTTGAGCGCTATGGTGAAACTTGTTTCTCCTGGTGACACGATAGAGACCCTGGGAACTGTTTAACCCCTTGCATTTCCTTCCTTGATTGTTTTGGTTGCTTGGAAGCAAGGATGTTTAGAACTAGGCTTTCTTGTTTTCAACTGCTCTCTTTCCTTCTATTTTAATAAATGTTTCCCTTTACTTTTCTTTTAATAAATTTAAAAGACATAAATATATGCAAAGAAGAATGTAAGCATCTATATTTCCAATTCTCACAATTAGCATTTGTTATTATGTTATTGTCTATTTGTTGGTAATTATTTTTAAAGAAAGAAAGCATTACCACTTAGTTAATATCCCACTCCCACCACCCTAGTCCCACTCTCCTTCAGTGTCCCCAGGAGCAATCACTAAGATGAATTTGGAGTCCATTTTCTATACTTTTGCATGCAAGGATGTGCCTTTATTAAAAAGTGTTTTGTGTGATTTAAACTTTTACATAAATGGTATACTGTACATACAGTTATGCTATTTGCATGTGTTTTTTGAGATCTACTCATGCTGATACATATAGATCTAGTTCATTTCTTTTAGATGCTGTATAGTAATCTATCATATAAATATACAATATTTTATCTATTCCTTTTCTCTAATAAGGAATATTTAGGTTGTTTCTGATTTTTTTCCTTTTTCACACAATGGTACCATGAACATTTTTGACATGCTCTTTTTACCACATGTGCAAGGATTTCTCTGGGGCATAGATGTGGTCCTTTGTATACATATGTAAGAATTTCTCTAGGGTATAGAGCCAATGGCAAAGTAACTGGCAAAGGAGATTCTGAGTTACTGTCTCTCTTTACTACATGTGTCTTTTATTCCATGTTAATAGATTTTGCCTCCCTGATATCTCTGAATTTTTCATAAACCTCTTCACATCCTTTTTAGAATTAAGTTAGTCAAAATAAAAAGAACGAAGTAGGTCATTAAAGCTTTTAAGGAGCTGTGAAGTATACATAGGATGAAGGATTAAAATAAAAGCGTCCGTCACTGTCTGCTTTCTGCAGGGTCAGCGTGCAGATGCTCAGAAAAAAGTAAAAATGTCGTCTTCTTGGCCAAAGCTTATTATTTGGAAGGAACCCGCCCCTTCCCCCCCCTCTCCCCCATTCCCCCATCCCTGCCCAAGAAACAAAATTAGTTTCAAAGCAGGAGATTTCATTCTTAAGATTCTAAAAGAAATATCAAAGAAATGGTCAGAAGAGGCTGAAGTTATCAGGAGCTCTGCGGGCAGCGGTTCTTTCTTTTTCTTCATATCCTTTCATCCTAGTTTTCTTAAACATCCCGGAAAGGCTGCGGGACTGTCAGTGTGTGGATATGCACTCTCTCCTCCAGCCACTCTCCTCATCGGAAGGGCTTCAGCCTCCCTGGCCATCCCCTGTTCTCATCCTCTTCTCCAGAGTATCAAAGAGCTTTCCGCTAGCCCTGCCCCATCTCCAGCAGCTGTCACCTAAGCCTTTGACTGCAAGGAAGATAAGAATCCAACTCATTTGGATTAAACCATAAGGAACGTTTATTATTTCACAGATGTTCCAAGACAGGGACACCCCAGGGTTAGTTATTTAGTGGTCCAGTGGCATCATCAACCACATTCTTTCCACCCTTTTGTTCTGCTATCTTCAGTGTGTTTTCATTTCCACTTCAGACTCCTTTCTCTGGTGGCTGCAAGATAGCTGCAGGATTTCCAGATTATATCCAGGCATGACAATGTCCAGCGAAAGAAAAAGGGTTATTTCTTTCTGCAATTTTTTTCAATCAGAGAGGGAAAACTACCTCAGAAGTCCACCAGCAATGCTCACCTTAAATCCTGTTGATTAGAACACATCACAAGTCTATGCCAAGCTGCTCACTGGTGAGAGGAACAAGACCACAATGTGTCTCAAACAAGATGTTAGCAAATGTGTGGGGATTTTTTTGTTTTAATTGTTGTTATAATGACTGAAGAGGATGTTGGCATTTGGTGGGTGAGGTCCAGAGATGCTAAACCAGCTTGAATGTGGGGAACAGAGAATGTTCCCCCTTGAATGCCAGTAGCACCCATGCTTGGACTGGCTTAGACAAGTCATGATTCATTTCCTGGGGATGGACATGGAGCAGGAGCCTAATTCTCCTGAAGCATGTGGCCTATAGAGGAGGGACACTTCCTGGACAATACTGGGGTATCTATTATAAAGGAGAAGGGGAAAGCAACCCTTCCTCATGACACTCCAGCTATGCACAATGGGTGCCTGCAGCCCTAGAAAGAAGCCAGAGGCTTGGACAGAGTATGCATTGGCTCCCATGTGTCCTGCGCCTTACACCAGGGAGAAGTGGGCGCCACTCAAACTCAGTCACATCTGGGGAAGGACTGCTCTCCCCTTAACCTTACTCCAGGCAGCTACACCTGTGATATCATAAGAAATATATATGTTGGCCTTTGTCCCCAGTTCCTGGCCAGAACTCCTAAAATCTTTATAATTTCCTAAGCTATAAAGGTGTTTAGAGCATCTTTTGTCCTAATATTTAATCTTTGACCTTGGTTCCTGACACAGAGCTCCTAAATCCCTTAGAATTTCTTGGGTGGTGAGAGTATCTTTTGTCCTGATGAGATGATTTTTAGTGTGATCCTTGATAGCTTCAGGATGGAGACTGGTTACCAGAAAGACCAACCCATGATTAGAAACTTGAAACAGAGCCCCACCCACTATCCTGGGGGAAGGGGAGAAGGGCTGGAGATTGAGTTAATAATCAATCATGACTGTGTGATGAAGCCTCCATAAAAATCTCTAACTATGGGGTTCATAAAGCTTCCAGATTGGTGAACACATCTGTGAACCAAGAGGGAGGCTCACCCCAGTTCCACGAGAACAGAAGCTCCTATGCTCAGGACCCTCCTACACTCAGGACCTCACCCTATGTGTCTCTATATCTCTGGCTGTTCATCTGTATCCTTTATCATATACTTTATTATATAGTAAACTGTAAACATCAGTAAGTGTTTCCCTAAGTACTCTGAGCTGCTTTACCAAATGATCGAAACCAAAAAGGGGTTCCTGGGAACCTCTGATCTGTAGCCAAGTCAGACAGAAGTGTAGGTAACCTGGGATCAACACATGATTGGTGTCTAACGTGGAGGGCAGTCTTGAGGGACTCAGCCCTTAACCTGTGAACCTGACTCTAACCTCAGGTAGATAGGAGTAGTGTCAGAATTGAATTGAATTATGGGACAGCCAGCTGGTGCTGGAGAATTGTTAAATTGTGAGGAAAACCCCATACATCTGGTGTCCACAAATATTCAGTGAAACAGGAGTGTTTTCGCCTTACAAATCCCTAAAAGACTTTGTGTAAGTGATAACATTTAGCTTCTTCTCCATGTTGTAGAAGCATTAGCATGGCTGTGCCTCTTTGGCATCATAGCACTGGGGTTGACAGAAGTCATCAGTGATCTGAGACATTGTTCATAAGAAAAAAAACACTGAGCCTGGAGTCCCACAAGCATGGTTAGGTTTGAGCTCCAGCTCTGCTACAGCCTACAATATGACCTTAATGCAGCGGTTCTCAACCTATGGGTCACGACCCCTTTGGGGGTCGAACGAACCTTTCACAGGGGTCGCCTAAGACCATCGGAAAACAAAAAGATATTTACATTACGATTCATAACAGTAGCAACATTACAGTTATAGAGTAGCAACAAAAATAATTTTATGGTTGGGGGTCACCACAACATGAGGAACTGTATTAAGGGGTCGCGGCGTTAGGAAGGTTGAGAACTGCTGCCTTAATGCTTTTGAACTTCAGTTTCTTTTTGGTAAAATGGAAGCAATATTATCTGTCCTGCCTTTTACCCAGGGTTTGGACATATAACAAAGATGGTATACTAAGCCTTTCAGAGTTGATGATGTTTAGATTCCTGTTGACAAAAGCCTTTTACAGGCATTAAACATTTTCAGTATTAAATATGCAGGTTCCACAAGTTTAGTAATTCTAAAATACATAACTTGAGTCGGCCTTAAAGCATGTTGACAATCTTGGTATACATTCTTAGTCACTCTCTTTTTAAAAAATAAAATTTACACCTGTGTAATGGCCAGCCCAGTTACAAGGTGTACCACATGAAAATGCATTCATTCATTTATTCAACAAATATTTATTGAGCACCTACACACTTATTGTGCCATGGGTGGTTCGTCTTTTCCCTACACAAGCAATGAAACAGTGGCGGATTGACAGGAGTGCAGTTGAAAGGAGGAGCTGATTTTAGCAGGAAGATGAACAGTATTACTTTGGGTCTATTAACTCTGAGATGACATCACGATTAAAAAAAATTTCATATCCCAACCACTTCACAAATTCCCAGAGCAAAGTACCAAGGTTGAAGAAAAATTGAGTGTCCCAAACAGGTAATGCATAGAAAGGCCTGAGGCTGGAGTATGGAGTTAAATGGGGTGCAGAAAACCAGGCAACCACTTACTCAAGATGGAGTTGAATTAATGGTAGTGAAGGATGGGTTTGATATGCATTTATGAGGGCCGAGTTGGTCAGGTTCAGAGTCAAACTGGAAAGAAAGCTTTAGTAGCAATTTTTATATGAGTCTTGATTTGGGAAAATAAGATAGGAGGGAGACAAGATCTATATCTGAATGTGAAGGAGAGAGTTTTAGCTTTTATAACTTGATGAACATAGCCAGGGAATGCCCTACTTTGAGAGAATCACAAGGAGCAGGAAGTGTCATTTGGGCAAATAGCTGGAGTGACATCAGAAGTCAGCTCTGTGACTCCCGCACAAGTTTGTTCTTACATCACAGATCTGAAACTCTGAGTCAGAAGCTTCATGAAGCAGCATCACCATTATCAATGCTGTTACCATCAGGTTTCCGTGAACCTTCAAAACCATGACAGGAAGACCAAGACACGGATGTCTAGCAAAGGTTCCTTGGATATGATATCTCAGAAGGGTAAGATAGAGTGATGTCCAAAAGAACATACATAAGGCCACATTGCAAGTTACTTTCATGGAGTTGGAAAGTCTGAGAAAAGATGCAAGATAGCTTTCCTGAAAGCTTTGAAACTTCAAGTACGTCTCAGGATTCCTACTGCCACGTTAATGCTATTACCTGAGTTCTTTTTCCTGAATATAGCTGAGTGGCTAAGCCATTTTTGAAAGTGACTATAGCTGTATAAAACCATAGTTATAGGAAAATGCAATCTGTTGATCTCTTTGTGGTAGAGTCTATATATCATTTACACTTCACTTCTCTGTGGGTGGAAAAGCTTTTTTCATGGTTTATTTAGCAGGAAGTCATTTTGATCAGCAAGATGAGTAATACTTTACAGCTGTTTGAAATTACTGCCTCTGCTCTGCCAGGGGTTTTAACTATTATACAAACTGAAATATCAAATGAGTTGAAGCAAGATGGCAAGAAGAGAAATGCATATTTCATAGGTCCATTCATGTCATGAGAAATTATCCATCATTTATTTTCAATTCTATATTTCTAAATTCCAAGTCACATCTGAAGGTAATTTCTAATTATCTTTCTAATTCTAAAGTGTTTTTGTTTTTGTTTCAATTAAGGGAAGTACAACCCTTATGGTTGGCTGTACATTAGGTTTCCTGTGACTTTGGGGAAGTCACCATGGCTTAAATGCCACATGTATGTTTCCAGTTTGGCTAGGAAAACAGAATACAGGCCTTAATCTGCATATCTGTCTCTCAAATTGCCCATTGTAAAAGTACAATGATCAAAATATTTCAATTACCAAGAGAATAAAATGGCAAATATTTAGCCCTTCTTATCTAATGTAAACTTGATTCAACAAATCAACATTTGTTAAATTTAGGAGCCTTTTGTAAATTGTCACTTGGATTGATGAGTAGCCAATTTGTGGAGAGTAAGAAGTGAGAGCTAGAGAAGAACAGACCTAGGTTCGAATCCTGACTCCCTCAGTTTCTACCTGTTTGACTTTAGATAAGCTGTTTACTATGCAAAATGTGAATAATAATAATACAATCTACCTTAGGGAATAATTGTGAGAATTAAATGAGATGATCCATATAAAATGCTCAGCACTATGTCTAGCGTAAATTAAAGTACTCCATAAATGGTAACAAAGATCTTTCTGGAAATAATTCTTCATGGCTTTAAGGTCCAGGGATCATGCACCTAACAGGGAAAATATGCCTCCCTCTCAAACCTGCTAACCTGGACCCACATAAACGGTGTCCCACCTATACCAATCCCCCCCACACACACACACACATACACACTCAGATGAAGAAACAAGCCCAGGGGGAAAAGTCTTGGGATAAAGTTCTGATTGTCTCTGATCGGGTCCTATGCCCATCTGTGAACCAGAGGGATGCCGCACTCTGATTGGCTAGCCCTGGGTCACAGGTCCACCTCAGGGGACAGAGGGAGAATCAGCTTACTTAATTGATCTGTAACAACTGAGATCAGGTAGATCTCCCAGAAAAATATGGGTGCTATTTCCATAAGAAAAAAAAAAGGAATAAAATTAGAATGAATTAAAATATCAAATCTCTATTACAAGCATGTCTCTTCCCTGGGCAATTGACCAGAGGGTACATGGGATAAACTGATCCAGATTGCAATGATTTATTGAAAAATGCCATGCCTATTCAAATTGCCCTATTCAAACTGACAACAATTTATGAAACTTGACTATATCCAAAAGCCAGCACTCTAGTGAAAGGGTAATGCAATGTATTATTAATACATATTAATAATTAACAACTACTCTTAGGGATACCCTGCTCTTTACTTAGCAGAAGATGTTAGATGATAGACAGGCAATTGATCAAAAGGTCAGAGGGTTTGCATGCATTCTTGTGATGTAGCAAGTGCTGGAGAACTGCTGTGAACATCCCAGGAATTTTCTGTAGGTATCAATAAAGCAAGATTTTGACTTCCAAACATTGACCCCAGTTCTAGTTTGATGAACTTTGTGTTTTCCATTCACATTTAACTTCCAGTATTTTCAAATGGAGGTTAATGCAAGAAGATGACCCAAAGGATAAGGAAGAGGAAGATAATTTTTTTTTACCGCATACCTTGTAATATACATGTAATACAAACACAGGATGAAAAGAATGCCGATAAATGTAAAGTTCTATTAACTTATGAGGCTAAAGAAAGACATGTAAAGAGAGCAGGGTCTGATGGCACATTCAAGGTGCTCTTGCATGGATGGATATCCCTGGGAATTCAGAAAAATTCAGATTCAGAACTGACCAACATGAGCACCTGCTAGATGCTAGGTACTGTGCCAGTACTATCTCAAGTATGGTCCCATTTCATCCTCATGAGTATTCTGGGAGATGGGGAATATGTTTCCTCTTCTAAAGATGAGGAAATTGAGGTCAGAAAGGGTACAGTCACAGAATTTCTCAGTGATGGAGCTGGGAAATGGACCCAAGTCTACTAACTCCAACTCTCTCCACTATTTCCCTCTCTTGACAAAATATACCTTTGATCCAACTGGATTTTTTAAACTATTATAGATAATGAGTACTTTAATTTTTTTTTTCAGAAACACAAGCTTGGCTTTACTTAACAGGAATGAAAATTCTGATCACTGACCTTTCTCCTTCCCAGGAAGGCAGGTCACAAATGCGCAAAGACTTTAGAATCTGGAAGATGGCGACTTCTTTAAAATTGGGGTTAGTGACTAATGCTTGCTACTCATAAGCTAAGTGTGTTGACCACTGTCCAGTATTCCAGGAGAGTAAATTAGGGGTTGTGCTAGAAGGAGCTGGTAAACAGCAGGGGCTTTGAGTCACAAGAACCTAGGTTTGAAGACAGACATAAATAATTATAACTGGCGTAACTTTGGGTAAGTTACTCAACCTTACTGAGCACCATCTGTGAAACAAAAATAATAAAAACAATCCCCACCACATAGGATTATTGTGAGAAGTAATTAAGATAATACACATAAAGCACTGAGCACAGAGTTGGGCCCATGGTAAGGATATCATAAATAATAATAATTTTATTAGTAAAGTTAATAGTATTAAGACTGTGGTGTTCCTTAAGATTGATCAGTGGTAAATCTCTTTTGTTGGTGAAGGGAAATATATTAATAGAAATATGACATGCTAAATCTCTGAATTCATGGGAGGCAGTGGATACAACAGACAATGAATGAGGAGGAGACAGCAGTGTGTGGGTTGCTGAGACCACAGACATGAGGTGTGTCAAGGGCAGAGCTGGTTTCCAAAATGGAACTGCCCCAGGCACATGGAGTGGTGGTGGCAGTGAATCTCCTATGTCAGTAAAGCCATAATGAGACAAGCCTTTTGTAATTACAGTAAACAGAAATGAGGGATGGAGGGTTAGGTCCAATTTAGGGGAAATTCTGGAGAAGAATTTGGTTTATGCAGTGAATGGAGGATAAAATGACAAGGGGGACAGTTTTAAATTATTTAAATAAATGCTATTACTGAGCCTATAACCTCAGGAATTTCTGGGGTCATAGTCAAAGCAGACCAGGTGTTTTGGGATCTCCATGGCTTCACCAGCATGGTCACTGCTCATGGCCACCTCTGTACAGAGGAGCCCTGATTTGATGTGGCTTCTGTTTACCAGCTGCTTCAATTCTCTTCCTGCTCCTTGTTGTCACCAACAAGGGCCCAACTCACCAGAGATTAGGAGAGGCAGAAGGCCCAACCATTTGCATTAGTGTCAGGCTCCCTTGCCAATTTTGATTTATTCAATAAATAATCTTTTAGGGAAGGAACATACAACCCTGCTGAATGGGGAAGAAGGTTTTGCAGGGTTAGGGAGAAGTTATAATGTCTTACCTGGGAATGGAGTCGTATTGCCTTTGGATGGTGCTATCCCAGGGAGACGGGGAACTCCAAGTCCTGAGAAGGAGGGATGGTACCTGGCAATGGTAGTACATGCTACAGGGTCAGGAGGAAGGAAGGAA